>NW_020439124.1:18891-32809 GCF_000699045.2 Agrilus planipennis
GAATGGCTGCCAAATCCAAACTAACCTATCAATCAGTCTGAAATTCGTTTTGGCGTGGTTTGATAGATGGCAGCACACGATGACAACACCAATTTCCCTCAGGAACGTCCTCCATCTTCAAACGCGGGTACTTATTGAACCGCCCTCGTAAATACCACTCACCGTTCACATTCAGTTCAAAAAATTTGTCGTTGAGTGACCACGTATCCGCGTTGTGTCCTCATGCTCCCGTTCCGTTAATATCCTAATAAACTTTAACCTCATCTATATAAGCGAATATACGAGCACATTTATGCAAAATTAGACTATCTCGCAGTTAGTTGTATGTACTTAAATTACACTGAAACTGCTTGCGTAAGACAGCAAATAGTTTCATTAAAATACCAACGGTATATGTATATTCCAGTAAGTATTATAACTAACTACTGTCCAAAAGACGAAGGAATTGGTCGTGCGGAGACCAGGAAAGTGGAACAAATTAGACGGACACACAAATAACATTAATGATGAGAGTAATAATACATAAATTATTATTAGCAGAAACAATGCCTCGTATAATAAAGAATGAGCTCTATTTTTGGTCTGATGATGAACACAATTTTTTATAGCTAATTTATTGATCTATTATTGCGTCTAACAGTCGTTAACTGATAGCACTAGTAAAACTGCTGCTTATATTGTGTGGTCTATGTCACATAAAGCAAGTCAGACGTTCGAGACAAATTACTTTGACATTACTCTGAATTTGTTAGTTATAGCCCATGCTGTGCACTTTGTCCCTCGAGCGAACAAAAGAGGCCCAAAAACTAAAAGTATTGGCTTGCTTATTTGAGTTTTATAAAAAAAATTGAGAAGGCACTCAAAATCTTGTCAGTGGTTATCTGAAAATAAATTATTATCCTTCTGTTTCTTGATTGGGAAATTTTATTTGGAGAATTATGTTCCATTGTAAAGAAACAAGGACTTCCAATTGATGAAAAGGAATAAGTCCAAAGAATATAACCTTTTATAACCCAAAATTCATTCAAAATCAGAAAGCACTTAAAATCTTGCCAAAGGTTATCCGAAAATAAATCCCTATCTGTTGTTTCTAGATCGGGAAATTTTATTTGGAAAGTCATGTTCCATAGTAAGGAAACAAAGGGCTTCCAATTAATGAAAACGAATAGGTTGAAGCAATATCACCATGCTTGATGTTTTAACCTTTCATAACCCAAAAGAAGCATTCAAAATCAGAAAGCACTTAAAATCTTGTCAAAGATTATCCGAAAATAAATCCTTATCCTTTTGTTTCTGGATCGGGAAATATTATTTCGAAAGTCATGTTCCAAAGTAAGGAAACAAAGGGCTTCCAATTGATGAAAAGGAATAGGTTGAAACAATATCACCATGCTTGACGTTTTAGCCTTTTATAACTCAAAAGAAGCATTTTTTCTGACTTAGTTTCAATTCGTTATTTGTCATAATTTATTGGAAAATTGTATTTTGTATTGTTAAGGAAATTCAGGACCACTTAGGAAAAATTTAGGTTTTATTCTGATATGCAGTAGGATAATCTGGTACAAATAATTAAATAAAAAGCAAACAGTGTAAAAAATCATCAGGACAAATCAATAATGTAATGTTTCCAAACACAAAAGTGGTAACCAATTTAAACTTAAACTTAAAAAGAAAACTTCCCCATTGGGTAAACAATAATTCTCCAACGGATTGTGAACTCCATAGTATTTTAACGAATTCCTACACCCGGGTTTTTTTCAAAAGGCGACAATCTAAAAAAAAGAATTAGACTGAAGAAGGACTAAGTTAAGAAGACTTTTTCAAGCTTTCGAAAAAGTCTTATATTCAAACCAAAAGGTTGGTAGTTAAGTTGGTTTTACAATAAAAAAATCTTTTAATCATATCTAACTTTGATTGTATAAAATTGTGTCCTTAGCACAATGGTCTAGTTGTATTATTAAACCAAAACCTACCTTGAAAGAGCCCTAATTCCAAGGCGAAACGTTTTTGGTTGGTTTTACTAACAAAAAAAATATTTAACCCTATGATATCAGGCTTTGATTCTTCCCGTCTTTATGTAGATTACAGACAGCTACATTATTTGTTTATTAATTGTACCATAAGTGAAACGACAATATCGTGTTGGGCCCTAATCACACAAACAATTGCATCAACATCTTCCAAGTAGGCTAGTTTTAGGCTAAGTTTATTATTTATTACACGACCATTATAAAAGTTGTAACTATATAAGAATGTATACGTGTTTACATACATGTACCATGTTGTTGGGACCATTTTATGAACGTTTTTGTGTTCATTATCTCTCGTCGCATCTTTTACGCGCGCGTTTCAACTTTGATAATTTAATAAGCCCAATGGCTGACTGCAATAAACAGGAGTTAACTTTGATCTTCTCTTTCTCTTGCCCGGCGTTTTGTGTTTGTTAACCTACTAAAAAGAAACTGTAACATTCACGTCTTTTTAACAGTTATCCGTATGTAGAATAGGAATGGAAAGGAACAGTTTTTCCATTAGCAGTCAAGATCGTAAAAAAAGTTACATGGACTACGTAATAAAAGTTTGTTTGAATAAACGGGAACGGTCTCTCAGCCACGTGGAATTATGATCTGACTCTTTTAAGTATGTATACATGTATAATTTATCAGTGTGTTACGCTGAATAGACACGTGTAATTAATTGCCTATTACATGTACTCATCATCATCATCATCATCATCAAGATCATAAGATGGTTAGTCCTACATCTGATTGGACACGCACCTCCACTCGTTCCTATCCTTAGCTAGTCTTCGCATTTCCCGAAAACTAGAACATCCTGCATTTTTATGCTGCTATTTATGAACAATAATTTAATACGCGTATACCTCTACTGCTATTAACTCCTATTTGTGCTTCTAATATGTCTCTACTAACCCTTCATGCCTGAAAAGATGCCCTATCAACTTATCTCGCCTATCTCCTACTGACTTCCATATCACCTTCTGTTCTACTCTCTAAAACACCTCGTTTCCAACTGTTACGTTCCAAGCTAACTCCTTAATATTCCTTAATCCATTCTTTCTTCCATCTTCTCCCCCGTTTGCACACCTATTGCCCATGTTCCTTCTTTTTTTTAACCAATTCTTCCTCTTGTTCACCCCATACCCATATTTCCCCAGCTAGTATTATTTTTTTATAACAACCTTGATTGTCTTCTCTCCATTTCTTTGTTTTTCCTCTTTTACCTTTCTCTCTAGCATCTTCTGTATTCTTCTCTCTTCCATGGTCATGTTGTCCCTTATATATAGGTATCTCCTCCCCCTTCAGTCTTCAACCATTTCTAATTATCTGTATCTTATCTTCCCACTTCTCCATCATTGCCCCATATATTTTCTTCTGAACCTTTCATACCTACATTCCACTACCTCTACCTTCAATCCCATCTTCTCTTTTATTACTCTTCCAAATCCTTCTTTTCCTTGTTCTCTTCTAACTCTATTCCAAAAATTACTATGTTTCGCTTCTTTTCTTCTCTTCTTTTCTAATACCATTTCCATTTTCTTTATTCTGTTCTTTCACATGCTTCTCTATAACCTCCTCGTTTCTAACCTTCTCTATCCACAGTATCCTCATCATTCGCCGTTTCGCATCCGTACAGCGCTGTGCTCCTTACATACACGTTTAAGAATCCTTTCCGAATATCTAAATTAACCGTTCGCGAATATAATTCATAAAATAGGCAACAGACTTGCCGATTTCAAGAAAAATGTACAATTATTTCACTTACTGTCTAGTTCATGGAATAGGCAATAGGCATACAGTATACTGTGATAGTTACTTCAAATATATTTCTATCAAAGATTTTTTTTGTATCCTGTAAACAAAAAGAAGGTGCTGTCTTATTACAGTAATTTTACTGTTTGCAAATATTTAAGGATGTAGGATATTCTGGTTTTAGGGAAATGCGAAGATTAGCTCAAGATAAGAAAACGTGGAGGCGCGTGTCCAACTAATCTTAGGACTGACGACCTTATGATGATGATAAACAATCAAATAATAGTTAAAGGTAATGATAGGAAAAGAGAGCTCTTATGAAGAAGTGTCATGCTCTTTCTTTTGTTTACAAGTATGCTGACCTCTTATAGCACAATTGCATCATTTGTAACCTCTACCAGAACCTACTAAGTCTTTACGTGCAATCGTTTCATGGAATTGTCGGCAACCTCACTTTTTGGGCTTGAAAGAATAACAAACTATAAAACTAGGTAAATAAAAATTAGTTTTTGAATCATAAATTTTTGAAAGATCATTACCAAAATTTCAGTTTTCTCTAAAATTTAGGCACTTCTTAAAACAATGGTGACTTCAAACTGAATTTTTTCCTTAAATTGTTTTTGGTTGTAATCGATGCAGAGCAATTATTATTTTATAACATATTTCAAATTCGGCCAACAATTTTTAAATTTATAAATGTTACATACATTTTTATTTAAACAGCGACTGTTTTTTGTTAGGCATTATTTAACCATTTTATTAAAAGTAAATGTGATTTCCGTGCTTTATAATAAAATACCGAAAACAAATGTTTCTTCAATGACATAAATTAATCAGTGTCAGTGTTTTGATATGAAAGCACGCTAAAATATAATGAATGACATTGCATGTTCCCTTCGTCAAAGCCATTCGTTCAAATGAAAACAAAATTATGCATAGACTGGCACCTAGCTGTCTGCCTGCTAGGTACTTGGCATCTGAATCGAATGAATCAAAAATACTTTCACCATCTGAGTTGTGACTTTCTTAAACAGTGAACACCAATTGGACCTACTGGTAACTGTACATTGGATAATTCTCCGCGGATATGAATGAATAATAAAATTAATAATAGCATAGCAGGAGAAATAAAAAGTCAACAATATCAGTAATAGTCATTTCATTTCCAATTATTCAGAATGATTTTATTTATCATCATAAGGTCTTCATTTAGAAGACGGATTAGATATCGACCTCGACTTGTTCCTATCAAGAGCCAATCGAAAATCCTTTTTAAAATACTTTCCATTTGTGATATTTCACGTTTCCGTTGTTTAAAACATCCCTGGTACTTTCCAGAAGTCAGACTCTTCAATTGTTTTGTTCTTTAACTTTTTATCGTCTTTGCATACCCTTAATGTCGCACATAAGGAAAAGTTAATCGCAATAGGAAGATGAATTATGAGCAACAAGCATTCACTGCTGAGGTGCAGCCGCAGTGTCGTGATGCAGCATCATTCACACATTATTATGATAGAATTAAGTGTTTTTTACAGACGGTTTTCCTAAATTTAGTTCATCAGCAATCATCTGGACAGAGAATCGGAATTAAAGAAGAAGTCGTCCTGACCTGGTATTACATTATCTTTGCAATCTTCCTTACTAAAACGCTTAATCCATTTCATTAAAGTCAAGTTTGTTTCTTGCATTATCTTCATTAAAAACCCTTACTATATTTCATCAATTCTGAGAGTTTTACTGAAAATTTCATCTTGAGTATTTCTTCCATCTTCGACAAGAGTAAAAATGAGACCCAGAAAACAAATACGTCTCCCAGCTGTACGTTTTCCCTAAAGGTCTTTAACAGTTACTAACTTCCTTAAGTGGTAGTCACATTTCACCTTAAAACAAACTATAAGGTTAGTTCATACAGTATTTAATCTATTTATTGGGCAGACTAAATGTGTATGATGAAAATTCATGCCCCATCACTGTTTTTAATTATAATCATTGATTAGATTAGAGAAAAATAGTCCATAGTTAGCAATCTACGAAAAAGTTTTTCATATTTTTAAATGTCTTCCTAAGGTAGGTACTTGTTGTGGGTTTACGTGATTCCTCCTGTAATAATTTCTCTGCATCTATTGCTGCTTTCTAGGTTGATAATGGGGCCGAGTTATTGTGCGTTAATTTTCGCGATGTGGGTCCTTATTATTATTAGACGACTGTTTTGTTAATGGACAGCGTTTTACGAGTACCATCAAAAGGAATCAGGACGACCGTCTCATTAAAAGTCTCTCCAATTCGTCCAAATTATTTAGAGAAAGGTACCGAAATGAATTTTGACGGGCCGTGGCATGGCAACGAACAGGAGAGTACGGTATAATTAGATTTTTTGCCGGTAGCGACGTTAATGTGCGACAGTGTTTTTTCGATTCGTTGCAACAACGAAAAAACGAAAGTAAATTAAAGTTAGTCTATCAATTAATGAACAGTCACATTGTGTATGAATGAGTGAATGAATAAACGGTGATTGAACTGAACGGAATGACATATATCTGACTACTTCTTAGAACGAATAAGTAATGATGAGTAAAATTGATCATAATACTGGTCTGGGTCTTGCGAAAATATAAGATCCGGACCAAAATTAAAACTGGTTTTTTACTAACAAATCCAAGACAAACAAAAAATACGCAAGACTATACGAAAAATTATTACTTTCGGTAGATTTACGAATTAAATTATTTTAATCAACTTAAATATATTTTTTTGTGAATGTGAAGTAAATGATTTGGACTATCATCATAATAAGGTCGTCAGTCCTAAGACTGGTTGGACACGCGTCTCCACTCCTTCCTATCCTAAACTAATCTTCGCATTTCCCTAAAACTAGAACAACCCACATCCTTAACTATTTGTGAACAGTGATCTAATCTACCTCTACCCCTCCTAATTCCCGTTTCTGCCACTAATATGTCTCTGACTAGATCTTCATGCCTGAAAAGGTGTCCTACCAACATCTCGCTACTTCTCATTGACTTCCATAGAGTCCTGTGTTCTCCTATTCTTTCTAATACCTCTTAATTTCTATCCACAGTATCCTCATCATTCACCGGTAATACCACATTTCCAACGTTTCTAACCTTTTCTTTTCCGCCGCGCCCACCATCCATGTTTCGCACCAATACAGCGCCGCGCTCCAAACATATATACCTTTAACAATCTTTCGAATTTCTAAATTAATCGTTCGCGAGCATAGAAGTGACTTCTTTTTAGTGAAGGCGACTCGACCCTGCGCTATCCTCTGTTTTATATTCTTACTACTCCGTCCGTCTTGACTTATCTGACTTCATAGATACCTAAAATCAGTCACTTCTTCTAATTTTTGGTCCCCTATGTTTATATTCACTCGTTCCCTACTTTTTCTTCACTTGCATGCCAGTATTTTTGTTTTACTTTTAGTAATTTTCACACAATACTATTTTGTCAATATCGCTTCCATTTTATTTAAAGCTATCTCTAACTCCTCCTTGCTAGATGCTAATACTGCTATATCATCTGCAAATCTAAGCATACTAATCTTTTGCCCCTGTATATCTATCCCTACAGTTGTGCTGTCTCTAATGAAGTTGATCACGTCTTTGATGTATAGATTAAAAAGTAGCGGTGACAGTGTGCATTCCTGTCTGACTCCCTTTCTCATATCTACTTCTGTACGTTGCAGCCCCAGCTCTACAACTGCCTGTTGCTCTTTATACAAACTAAGTATCACTCTTCTATCTCTGTAACTCATCCCTACATTTTTAATTATATTTAACATCTTGTTCGATTTAACATTGTCAAAAACCTTTTCTACATCTACGAATCCTATGTACGCACTTTTTCCTTTTTCTGTCAATTTCTCTATTGTTACCTACTCTTAAAGCTAGAATGGCCTCCCGCGTTCCTCTATTTCTTCTAAACCCAAATAGATCTTCCCCTAATAGTTCTTCCGCCCTTTTTTCCATCCTCCTATGTACAATTCTGGTTAAGATTTTTGACGCATGAGACTAATGTGGAATAATTGGAATGAAATTTTTACGGTCGTTTCCGATACTTTATAACATTGTTTGTTCAATATTTAAAAAAAATGTAAGATATTGGCTTAAAAAGATCGATAATTTAATTAAGATGCAATCTTATGTGTATTATATGAATTTCAAATGAATGTGACAGAGAGAATTTAATAAAAGTCTTCATATAGTTGGCATTTTCATACAAGAATTTATTTGTCTGATCCGCTCTGATTCGTAATTAATTTAATTAGCATGTCCCGTTGTGTATATTACAAAATTTACACGATATCCTTTAAAAGTCGTCCGCATACAATTAAGATGACAAGATAGTAGTAATTAATTAATTTGTTCCTGACGTTATTTTTATTCGTATCTACCGATTTGTAACGTTGATTCATTTGTCATTAATTCAATAACAATTATTCGCAATTGACGTACGCTAGTGCGAATGTAAAACATGAATTATGAATTTAAACCTACACATACGTATGCACTTTTACATGTATGTCTAGGTTCATATTATGTATTAAAGAAATTATAATTGGCTCGTGTACTTCAATGAACGGACCGTTATAATAATTGCCTTCAAGCAGCTTTGATGCATGATCGAATCATAGATGCACTTGTCATCTCCAACTTGTTAGCAAATGATTATTTTGCTTAATTACAATGAATGTACAGTGCACAGCGTTTGCATTAAACAGAATGTTGGTGAAGAGATGCTTTGCCAAAACTGAAACGGAAAAGAGGAATTTTCACCCTTGTTACATTCGCTGAGGATGTCGACCACTGTCAAAATTGAAAATAAAAAGAGGAATTTTCACCCTCGTTACATTCGCTGAGGATGTCGACCACAGCTGTTAGCGAAACGTCGAATAAACGACTACATCCCATCGGTATTTTCGTAGTAGGAGAAGCACTACGTTTGCCTTTAAACAAAATTCTAAAATCAATCAATTTGTTTTAACTACATGTCAACGATCATCGACGACCACACAGAAAACTAATTTTCATAACCCTCGGGAACAGAATTTTTCTGGATGAAAGCTACCCCATGTTCTTTTCTGTACCCCTGACAATATATCTACAAAAGTTCATGACGATCAGTTGAGTAATTAAGATGTGAAACGGTAACAAACAAATTAAGAGAAAATTAGTTTTGGAGGTAATTGACTTTCCAGGAAAATATTTGACAAGTAATAGGAAAATTTTAGTAAGACGCAAATTAGTATTTTAAAATTAATACTTTAATTGTTCTATTAAAGATTATGTGGTATCTCCTTAGGAATCTTCCAACAACAAGTTCGGAAAAGCTTTAAATTTTTTGGTGTCCATGAAAATGTATTCCAAAAACCTTAACCTACACATAAAATGGTGACAAGCACGTAAACCAATTATATATATGCAATTAAAATTAAAGGAATAAATAATCAATTTATGACAATAAACTTTTTAAAATTTACCTAAATTAAACGATTAATGAATGATTCAATAAATAATTTATTAGAATTCAATAGCTTATGAAATTACTGTACATAAATAATTTCATGCATCCATCATCCATCATATTCTGTTAGAATAATAATTAATGTTTAATCATCTTTTGTTTTATTTTCATCAACACTGGACACTTCCATAGCCAGTTAGCCAGTTGTGATCTGTTCTCATAGTTTTTTATGGTAAACAATACGTATATCTATGTATGATCTTTTTCGTCATTCAGTTACTTACTCATGGACAATTGCTATCTCGAGTAAGTATAATATGACATTCACTCACGTATACAAGGTTTGATTTTAAAATAATACTTAATACATTTGTAAAAGCGCTTTTTCCAATTTTCAAAGCAATTTTTGGTATCCAATAGGAGAACAGAAGTCAAAAGTTAATAGGAGTAGAGGTAAACCTAGATTAGGTTACTGTTCACAAATAATTAAGGAAGTGGGATGTTCTAGTTTTAGGGAAATGCGAAAATTAGCTCAGGATAGGAAAGAGTGGAGGTGCGTCTCCAACCAATCTTGGGACTGACGACCTATTCATATGTTATTTGGCTTTTTCAGTTATTCTAATTCTTCAATGTTGACAAAACGTCATTTCTTCGTACTTTTTCAATTTTCTAGGGAATAGGAAGAATTCAAAAATATTAAGGAAAGACTTCTTCTTTACCATTTTAGTCAAAACGTTTAAACAATTAATAACTTCTTATAGCTGAATGATACAGATAGGAAAATTTTATAGTCAGAAAGGGCGTTTAAAGGGAAACTCAATAACCTATTCCACTTCAATGAAAAAGTCAATTTATGAAGCCGCCAACGTGGTAACAGAAGAAAACAATGAGCAGGACCTTCACATTCGACCGAACTTCATGAGCTTTTTTCGGTCTTGGAGTATGGCTAAACTGCTTCCATTAGTACTATTGGACCTTACGGTTAGTTTTTTACATTGTAGCTTATTTCATTACCAGTTATAATGCGTTTAAACAGTTGTGAATCGGCAATGACTTTCTTCAACAATTCAACGTTAAACAATGCTCCTTCAGTGCTTCTATTAACATACGAAAAAGAATATTCCTTATGAGTAAACAGCGGATGCTATTCGCACATATAAGATCCACACTCAGGCCTATGATCAAAATTTTATAGGGTCAAAACTATGTAGTCAACAAATGTCGCGTGTTGCTCTTTGCGATGGATACAGCCCCATAAATGAAAGGGGTACATACGCTAACACCTTGGTTTTCACTAATAGTTGCTTACCGTCCTAAAGACGCCCCTGATACTGACGTCATGTACGAACAACGTCTTAGACACGAGCCCTTAATCATATTCATTATTATTATTATCGTTTATTGATGTTGTTACCTTCAATGTTTTCGCTGCCCTTTTGGAAACTCAAGCAAAATTATAGAAAATACCACAAATGGCGCGGAAAACGCCATCTGTAATACGATGCTACATTTTACGATTACGTATGCTCCAACAAGGTCCATTTAAATATATGGATATCTACTTCCTGAAACGAATCCCGGCGTACCTAACCTCAACGTGATAGGCACGTTACCATAATCGAATAAAATAATTCGAAGTGGTCTGTATTCTGTCGAAACTGCCAGACGCGGATCGCAATTTCGATCTGCGAATTATTTTATTCAAGCAAAATTATTTTTGTTCACTTATTCATGGGTAAAGTATGTATACCAACATAGCATATACGTAATAAAGCAATTGTGACAATGTGACTATATTTTCTCACCAAACCTCGTATAACGCATGTGCTAGGAAGACAATAATAACAAGAGTGCATAAAGCTGCAGGCTGTCGTCGACCGCGCTGATTAAATTTTATCAATGCACTAGCGCCAGTCCTGATTATGTATCGTTGTCCGTCTACAAATAATTGCATCAATTGATGCAAAACAATCGCCACTGACACCGCAATTTGTATACGTTGTTTGTTTGCAAAACTTTTCTGATCAACAACATATGACAACGATAATGAGTTGACGCATGCATGTATCATATATTTATACTTATATTTGTTGCTATGCTTTCAAAAATGAATTAACGTTCAAAAATCGTTTAATTTCTTATCCATAAAATTTCGAAAAGGGTAAAACGCTATAAGAAATTATAGCTGGACGAAGGTTTGAAGGTGACCTATGGTGATATATGTGTTCAGAAAGACCTGAAAATCGTGAAAAAGGTCATTTTTCTATAGCATTACATGTACCATGGAAATGCGACTTTTGACCATCTGTATGAACGCGACCCCACCAACATTTCTTTACTAGTCTTTCAGGATAGATTTACATTAATATTAGGTTAGTTTTGTCTAAAGAAATTTACGCACCAACATCAAAGATGGCTTCTAAGGGGTTCCAAAACTTCGAAAAAAAAAAAATGTTGGTTTCAGCATAGAAAGTGAATGAAATCGACACTACACAACGTAAAAAACATGTAATTACTATGTTTCAATAAGGGCACGAACTTCAATTTTTTCAAAATATGTAAATATATCAATATTTTCAAGCACCCTCAGTTGAGGATAAAGGCTAAAGCGGGCATTAGGCAACATTGTAATTGCGGGGCTATTTTTCAAATAAAAATAAAGATTAATTATGAAAATTAAAAAATTAAAAACCTAATTTTCGGGCTCTAAAAATTACGGGCCCTGGGCACGTGCCTAGATTGCCTAGGCCTTAGTCCGCCCCTGAGCACCCTGAAGCAGAATATAAGGTTTTCAACGCTTATACTTAACTATTTAGGACGATGAGAGGCATTTACCTATTACTAATGAAAATCATTTGCTAATTGTAAGTAAGAAAGCATTTTGGAATTCATTTATAGCTAATAGAGTAAATTGAATAGTCACACTGTATAATTACGATTAATTTATATTATTATTATAATATTTAAATTTGAATTATTTCGGGTTCATTTGTGATGTCTCATTTAATCGGATTCTCCAGATTTCATGGAGAGTTATCGTCATTTTTGGACATGCGCAATGTAATACGATGGGTGCAGATTACCATGCTGGCACCCATAATGTATGTCTTAATAAATAATACGTCTTAAAGTTCGCTCCCTAGTGATGAAGACTATCAATAACGTATTTGCAATGTCACAAAGCCTTTTATTAACAAAAATTTGATGTCTTCTAGAGGTCATATTAGGCATTGGTAAGTAAGTTGCTTTAACCAAAACTTACCTTAGTTCAGACTGGAAAATAGTGATAGGGCCGCGATCATGTAGATGCCAAAGACCACACATCCGTGATATACAATTGCTATCGTTAATCAATTAATCTTATCTATTTATATAAAAATGAATTGCGGTTCGTTAGTCTCGCTAAAACTCGAGAACGGATGGACCGATTTGGCTAATTTTGTTCTTGAATTATTTGTGGAAGACCAGAGAAGGTTTAAAAGATGAAATATGAAAGTTGTTAACTATCTTTCAGATTATTTGTCACAAATTAAATTTTTTTTATTAATTATGGATTCCTTTTGTTTTTTTAAGTTCATTTTATACAAAAGTTTAGGTCTTTTATTTATCGACTGAGGCACTACGAAGTCTGCCGGGTCAGCTAGTTAAAAATAATTTTAGGAACTGTTTTGTTTCTCATTTTAAGACTTTAGAATTTCATAAAAAATTCGTTTGAAGTTTTGGTTTTTGCGATAATTGTTAAATTTTAAATAAAACAATTTCTGAGTTTCTACACGTCTCGTAAACGTCAAGGTTTACTTCTTCAATAAGAAAAATCGGATCTTATTATTAATTTGTTTTTTTAATTTCCTGCGTAAATATTTTCACACTTTATCTGCTTTAGAAATCAGTAATATAAACATATGTTCCACGGTAGAGCTCAAAACGTATTTACATTTTAAATGTCACCATGAAAAACTGTCACTCCGACTTCCCGCTTTTCTTAACGACCTTGTTATTTTAATTAAGTGCAAAAATAAATGCAACCCGGCGAGACTACACATACACTCAAATATATTGCATATACGTATATGTTGATAAGTATAAGTTTGTATTCATTTAAATTATGAAAACGCAAAAGAAATACAAACATGTATATACGCAGTCTGTGAAACAAGAAAGAACCGGAGTACTCCACGTGTACTACAACGTGTTTACGTACTCTATCATCTATTAATACATAAAAAGTTCAAAAGTTGTATGTTTATACACTTAATTGCATTTCTATGTTGTATAAAACTGTGAAAAGTATTAAGGGTATTCAGTAGCACAACGAAAGTTTCTCAGGGGTACGCAGGGTAAGGGGAATCTGAAGAAGAAGGCGGAGATATGGTCGGAAGTATTCGCAACTAGTCGCTCTATTTCGCAAGTTTTATCAATCCCTTCATAAGCATACATGCGTACATCATTCTCCGTTTGCTTTCTGACAGAAAGGATCTCGTGTAACCATGCATGCGTCAATGTTAATGGATATAAATAGCAATTTTCTTAAAAAAAGTAGTTTAGCGATAGCGATACCAAATAGGTATTGTTCAAATGAATAATTTTACAAACGAAATGACCATTTACAGCATACTATTTTCAGTGGTACTAGAAATATTAATTAAAAAAATCTTAATTAT
>NW_020439124.1:35017-45957 GCF_000699045.2 Agrilus planipennis
AGAGTAACCAACTGCCCTACGGCATCTTACTCTCTCACCAGAGTAACCAACCGCCCTTAAGGCGCTTTACACATCCTTACACGCCGACTGCCACTTCACCACTGACTTTAACTTAAAAGCCCTCTTACAACGGCCCTCTTTGGTTTCATTCTACATATATGTCATTAATATTTGGTTAGCCCAAATAGTAAATAAATGCCGAATAAATAACTTTCCTACACAAACAAATAAAAAAAACACAACTTGATCTAAATCATAATTTTCGAAATATTCTATTTTGCAGTAAAAAACCATTAGATTGGTTAATGTGAATTTTCTGTAGATTCAACAAAAAATAAGTAATTTTGTTAAAGACATTCGATAGTTGAAGGCCTGTTCTTCCAAGAACGTAATTGTCTATCTACGACTACAAAAGACACGGAAAATTTACGGATATAGATATTTTTTTGTAACTCGATTAAGTGCCAAGTACCTAACACACTCTTATTAGAGCAGGTAACACGGTCAGTACCTATACACATATATATGTATGAAATCAGTCGCCTAGATCGATAAATGGGTGGAGTTATCTTGTAGTTGCTCGTCTGGCCGTATAGACCGCTCGTGCCTAGGTTACATTTTGCTCTAATTTTTTGGAAAACATGGTTTTGTATTCTACACATTGTGATTTAACGCTGCGAGATAAATTTGTGATTTTTTGTATGGTAACAGACAAAGGTTCACACTACCTCGGTACAGACGCGGTTTTCAATAATTTGATCATTAAAAATTGTTATAGGTGTTTAAAGTTGATGCATTTTATGAGACGTATATTTCCAATAGAAATGAAAAATTAAAAAAAAAGGCCTCTGACAGGCGCTAGAACAAAGCTTTGTTTATCTTCCTACAAAATTTCAAATCTCTATTTCAAATATTAAACTCATGTTATGCAGAATAGATAAGCATGTTTTTACTCTACGGCGCGAGTACTACTGAATCCCCTTAACTTATGAAAAAAAAATGTTCGCCCATTTTATTTTTGTTCTTTTTATGTTTTTTATGAACGAAAATATATATAAACGTGTGACCCTGTTTTTGGGGAGAAAGGGGGGCAACTGATTAACCAATTGTTGTACGTTAATTTTACAACTAAAGTTTTACTGATGACCCACTCACAAAACTATAAATTTATTAATAAAAAATCAAACATTAACGTTAAACCTATTTAACTTCATCCTACTGAAGATTACCTCAAGTTTACGTGAAATTTTTTTTGTTGCTACTGTCACCCTCGCCGGGAATCGAACCCGAAAAACTTTCTTAAAGTATTGATCTTAATAAAAGAAATAGGAATCTAATACAATAGATTAATAATATTAGTCTACTCTATTTCGCCTGTGTTTAGATTTTGTCCATATTATTTAGATCAAGAGCATCGCAAAGGTCTATTTCGCCCTTTATTATTGTTAGGGTATCAAGTTTCTAATCTCTAGTGATGGATCTGATCGAATTTTTAACTATTTGGCTCTCAATATTTTGAACAGATCTCCGATTTCTTGACGATACTGTGATGGTAATCTCTGTTACTAAGAACCGATATTACTTTTATGATCCCTATGCCCTTTCGTAATCCCATTACAGCCCGTATACTCTTGTATAAGTTTCCTAAGCAGCTTTACCTACAGACGGTTTTACACGACATTATGAAAGAAGTCTGTTTTTAACATATTTCCTAATTAATAGCATAAGTTAAAAAAGTCATCTGAGCAGATATAGGGTGGTAAGGGAGGGGAGTATCGCCCGGCATTCCCCCTTTTTGGCTAGGGGCTGTTTTCAAGCACGTCTATCTGAAACGATCACCTACTTCTCTGAATAGTGTCCTAAATACTCAAAGCCTTTAATTGCATTTATTGGGCTTAATAATTTACTTCATGTGAAAAGATTTGTACCGAAATTTTCCTGTATATCCTCCTATTTTTCAAAAGATGACGCCGCCCTTTAAAGTTTTCATATAACAGAATACCACTATGTTATCTACGGTTCTGGTAATTTGTAATGATCCCACAATTCAACTTTCTAGAATTAGCTGACAATTAAGGAGATGGAATTGTTCATTCGACCTACCACCAATATCCATGATATTGTTATTTATTCGAAATTTTTAATTAAAAATCGCCAATCTTTTGATGTGTTGCATGTGTTTAAATATCAGTAATATTCGGTCCGTAATTCGGTCGTAGAGTTATAGGTAAGATGTGGTAGTGTGACTGTGGTCAAGCGACCGCCGCAGAAATCATTACAATAGGTCAGGTATGAAGGAAAATCACGGTTAAAGTATGAATGGATTGTACTAGTAATAGTATTTATTACATGAAACCCCGAACTTTTATGTTTACACTCCAATTAAGGATGTTTGGGAGGTATGTCAGAATGCTACGAGACATGTGAAAATTTGGAAGAACATTCCTCATTCAATTCTAAAACTCCTGTAAAAATTACAAATCGATTCACTAAACCGTTAAAAAGTTATTGAAATTTTAAAAAATTGTAATTTTACACGTCATTTTATGGAGATTCGTTAACCGAACAGATTAAATTTATTTTTATTAACAGAAAAAAAGCTACCAGAAATTTCAAACTTTTATAATAAGTAACTTGAACTCTGGAGAATCACTTTAGCGTAAGGTTATTCAAATTCACTAAATGGTTATCGAGGAAAAAATGAAAAATTAGCTGAAAATCTCGTTTTTACTTAATAATATAATGATAATATTTATAATTGTCTGAAATAAGTGCAATTTTAAGGTTTTAAGGTTTCATTATTAATAAAGACTGAAACTAAATATTTTTTTGTTTCGAAGTTGAAATCAAGGAATATTCACTGCCAAAAGTCAGTTAAAAATTTTCCATATTATTCGTTATTTCTTATTTTATTCAAAGTTTTTGGTCAAATTCCAAAATTTCTCTCAAACCGTATACTTTTTTTAGTATAAATAGTATTTATTTACCTCATAATATGCTGCAAAACCTAATTAATCACGAATTTCTAATTTTATGTACTCTTGTCTCCGATACTACCTCCCAAACATCCTTAAGTTGATGTTAAACGCATAGGGTTAAATCACAACTAATGAAACTAATAATTATGTGTAATGTCAGTAATATGGATGGCATTTAATTGATTGTTAAACTGTTTGGTTTGATTTCCAACAGTATCATTCATTAATCGATTTATTAGGCACTTGTTTATAACAAAATGAAACAGTCGTTCTAAAATTACAACAAATGAGCCGTTTACATAACTGCCTTTAATATTAGAAACATGTATCAATTCAACCGTCGTTAAAATGATAACGTTTGTTTGGTGTTTTACAATTTACAACAAACCAACTTATCTATAAATTATTGCCATTATTACAGGCTCTTGTTTCAATACCTTTTTGTGTATTTTTTCGTCCCTGATTCCTTATTATTGCAGTTGTAGTGATAATCATTTACCGAAACTGCGGTTGGAATCAGCCTCCTTTTAGGAATACTGGGAATAGGGGTTTCGTCAGTTTCGTCAAACTAAATGTATAATCCTTATTAACAATGAGACATTTTTAAAAATTAATTCACTTTAATATGATAGTGTTAGAAACATAGTTATTGTATCTACTTATTAAAATCTGAAACACAATATTTTCGTATTTTTTTGGTGTTTTTCCTGGTCTCTTTTCTTATAAATTTATGAACCCCAAACATATTAATGGCGGCGATTAAAAATTCATTAATATACTTAATACATGGGTATACATACATATGTACAATAATTTGTATATTGAAGCATCAACACCATGAATCTAAAAATAATTATAGATAATTATTGTATTCATGACGCCTGAATGCCACGAAATTAGGAAGCAACGAAGTGAAAAGTCGGTAGAAACAACTGAATAGAGAATGTAGTCCATGATGCGCTGTATTATTATAATGCTGCATTGTAGTAACCCACTTTGCAAATAAGGATTTAAATTAACAATATAGCTATTTTTTAACAAGCCGCCGACCATTTCGCATTTCCTGTTTGATATTAACAAAAAAGGAGTACTTAATAGCTAACAGTTTTGTGACATATTTTGGTATCTGTTTCACCCCAAGCCTAATAGCTTTTCGTATTTGTCACAAAAAAGCGATAATTGGTGATTAGGGGGGGGGTATGGAGGTGGTTCCCACGCCTGCGCCCCAGAGGGTTGTAGGCGAAAGTGAAAAGTCCAATACTGGTAAAGTACTTAACGATTTGGTTATTTTCCGACATTCGACTTGTCATCCCATGTTGGCATTTTAGATTGCCGGGCTGAAGGGGTTTTGGAATTGGTCCACTCATTTTGTGGACTAGATTAAATTGATAATAAGCATCATTAATTAACATCTATAAATATACAAGAAAATCAAATAGAGTTCTGTGGAACTGAAATAGATAAAATACATAAAATTCGACATCAAACGTTTAAAATCCTAACACGCGTTTCATCCTTAGTTAGAGACTCGGAACAACTGACATCTTTTTATAAGTTTATGTTGTATATCTCCAACTCCAATCTCTTTATTTCCAATTTTCTTTGTTAAAATTTATCTTTAATTACAGCAATTTCGTGAAAATCCTGTGTTTTTTATAGTCTCTTAGAATCAAGCTACCGGAACTTCAATAAACATTTATTGATTTCAAAAAATTGTTGATTGAACACTGTTATACACAGAATCAACAGAATTTTATATTTATACAAACTCAACATGTGTCGTATGGCAATGACTTGATGTTTTGGATTTATCACATCAGATAAATATATGTATTGTTACGTTCAAAATTAACACTCATTAGGTCAAGGTTCGTTTGTATTATTAGCGAGAAATGTGAGTTTATCGAATTGAAAATGATAATTATTTGAAGTTTTTGGGAAATTCTTATTATTTGAGCACTAATTGTAAACTATACAGTTGCTGTAAATCAAGAGAGGGGTCGATAAATTGGGATTAAATCATGTAACAGCCACTGATCTGATTCAACCTAACATATCGACTCTGTCAATTTTATATTCGCTAAAACTGTTAACTGTTTCTCTATAAACATTTTTTAAGTTATATGAAGATTGGAAAAACTTTGGCGGTTGTTGTAGAACAAACAAAATAGCTCAAACCCCAACGCCAAAACAGACACTTTAGTTAGGGTTGCCACCCGTACTTTATTATAAAGTATTGTACTCTATTTCGACTGTGCGTACGTTATATTTTATAAGACATATAAAGTAGGTACTTTATTTAAGGCCTTAAGTAAACATCGTAATTTTGTAAGCGATTATTCGAAATTCAGAGTATTTTTACATCAATAATATTGCACAGAAAAATGTCAAGCCATATTTACGAAACAACCTGATTTCCCAAATCTGTTCCAAGTAATGTCACTTTTGCTGTCCGTTCCGGCCACTTCAACATTTACAGAAAGAGTATTCTCTGTTATGAACGCAGTGGCGGGACGACAGAAATAAAGTTTCATTAAAACTAATTAAAAATGGACTTTTAGTTTACTTAAATCTTTGTTTGCCATGTTTAGAGGCTATTAATGTATTTAAGAGCGACACCAATTTGTTACTGTAACAAAAAATATGTTTTTAAAAACAAAAAATAAAATACTTTATTTTTATGCTGAGTACTTTTTTTTTAACCATTTAGTTGAGAAATACTTTATGTAAAGCCTGAAAAGGTGGCAACCCTAATTATGAGCGTCTTTAATATTTTTATCCTGAGTACTTTTTTTTTAACCATTTAGTCGAGAAATACTTTATGTAAAACCCGAAAAGGTGGCAACCCTGTCTTTAGTTGTCCGAAGCACTTTTAGGTAACAAGGTTATCTTCTTCAGGGACTGAAGCAGACTCTTCGAACTGTTCGAAGAAGGTAACCTTGTTACCGAAAAGTGCTTCAGACAACTAAAGAGTCGTGTTTTGGCGTTAGGGTTTGAGCTATTATGTTTGTTCTATTTTTTAAGTTATATTCAATAGGAAAAAAGTGCATGTGACAAACTACTGCTGGTTATATTGTGCCTTTTCACATTCCTTACAAAATAGCATTCGTTTTCTATCTTGATAAATTTCCCTTTTTTTAATCAAGTGTTCTACGGAGTCTGCCTCCCTTCACAATAGCTATTCGAAACAACTTGACGTGACATGTTATAATGCATAGCAAGTAGCAACTTTCGTTCTCTTCGTTATATTTTTTTGTTCTTATTACTTTAATAAGCACTTGAAAGCAGTACAGACAGTAATTTTCTGAACTAAATGGTCTTGTTGTCCAGTGATGTGTAATAATAATTCAACTTGCACCATTATTCATTAATCACTACCACTCTACATCTGCCAACAAGCAACGGACCATTCTTAACACATGTTTCGACGGTTTTGATGAGAAAGAGACAAAAACCGATCCTTCCAACACAAAACCGCTTCAGATTGGCACACTTAAATGTCACAGAAAAACATTAAGATATTACACTTATGCACATTGGACAGACGTGTATGTAATCCCATATGGGTCCTTTGTTCCGATTGACTAGGAAGGTCTTTTTTGAAATTCGATATTTTTTGAGGAATGACAATGTTATTGTGAAAGATTTGTCACAGAAAATTAAAGCATGACGGAATTTCATGCTTAATAAATATTTGTCACATTGTTTTTAGAGTTTGTTGTAGTTTGAAATAAGGATTCACGTTTTGACCACCCAAAAGGAGTAATGCGTCCTTATACAGGGTGATTCATAATATAAAAAATTAAGGATGTAGTTATAAATCCATTAGAAAAATTAAATTAGATTTCAGTGTAATTATTTGAAAATTATGAATTTTTCGTATAAAATTTGCCTTACCTTTTGTGGTTACTAAACTATGGTGTTTTACAATTTACAACAAACCAACTTATCTATAAATTATTGCCATTATTACAGGCTCTTGTTTCAATACCTTTTTGTGTATTTTTTCGTCCCTGATTCCTTATTATTGCAGTTGTAGTGATAATCATTTACCGAAACTGCGGTTGGAATCAGCCTCCTTTTAGGAATACTGGGAATAGGGGTTTCGTCAGTTTCGTCAAACTAAATGTATAATCCTTATTAACAATGAGACATTTTTAAAAATTAATTCACTTTAATATGATAGTGTTAGAAACATAGTTATTGTATCTACTTATTAAAATCTGAAACACAATATTTTCGTATTTTTTTGGTGTTTTTCCTGGTCTCTTTTCTTATAAATTTATGAACCCCAAACATATTAATGGCGGCGATTAAAAATTCATTAATATACTTAATACATGGGTATACATACATATGTACAATAATTTGTATATTGAAGCATCAACACCATGAATCTAAAAATAATTATAGATAATTATTGTATTCATGACGCCTGAATGCCACGAAATTAGGAAGCAACGAAGTGAAAAGTCGGTAGAAACAACTGAATAGAGAATGTAGTCCATGATGCGCTGTATTATTATAATGCTGCATTGTAGTAACCCACTTTGCAAATAANGATGATTTAATCATTTTGTTATTTAATATTAACTGTTGAAGGCATTCTTTGAAATTTAACAAAATATGTAAATTTCTGACTACTTTTTACGTGCTTCCAAGTTTTTTAAAATTAATTCTTTGAATTTTTACAATCAGTATTTAAGAAAGAATAAAATGCACCGAGTTTCGTTAATTAATACATGACATTACACTGTAAGCTATAATATGTTTAATTAACAATTAGTGAATTGGTTTGTTGTTTTCAAAAGTTAAGTACCACTACAAACAAAAACAATAATCAATAACGCATACTTGTAATAAACTTAATTCTTGTATAAATGCATGTTAACGAGTGCATAATTACTAATTAAGTCTGCTAAATTAGAATAATTATGTAATTTTGTCAAATACACGTTTCCTTTTGAATGATTTTACTAAATTGAATTTTTCTTTTGTTTCAGGTGAATTGTTGGTTTTGTGTGCCACGGAAAAAAGATGGTGGCCGAGAAGAGTGCAGGTCAGGGCTGGACAACTTTTCGTCGGAAACGCCTCGGGGGATACACCCATCAAAAGCTTCAGAATACCCCTAAGGCATCTTAGTCTAGAGGCTGGACCTTTGCCCAACAGTCTGGCGATGTATAAAGGTCAAAACGTCGTTCTCACTCTTCAGGTATGAATAACAAACATTTTAATATTTGTTTACAGAAATTATTCGTTACGAAGAAGTTTTGCTGTATTATTTCGATCTTGTTTTTGTTGATTTCAATTTGGTTTTATTTAAGGGATGCTTGATTCAATTTCATCTTTTTGGAACCCTCTCTCCCTCGTCGTCATGCTAAGTCACTCTTTCAGCAACCCCCCCCCCCGTAACAAATATTACGTCACAAATACTAGTCTACCCCTCGCCCATAAACGATTTCTTGCGATGAAAAATTGCAATGAAAATGACTTTCTATCATAATGAAAAAATTTAAGAACTGCCAAGTTAAGAAAAACATTAAAATAAAATTGATGAACTGGAAAAGACACATTTCCTTAGACTTTCTCGGCATATCTCGTCAAGCTAAGCAATACCCCATCCTCCCCCTTATATGCCAACATATTTTATGAACAACCACTTATACTTTAAATTGGCAAGTTATAGAACAAACTAAGGAAATACCAAAAAGGTACATGTTTCGAGTGGCATTGACTAACGAATAAGGATGTAGGGAGATGCGCACATTATTTTTATTACTTGTGTATATGTACAATATATATATATATATCCGTGTAATTTAATAACAATAAAATAATTCTCATTGAATCTCTCTAACCGAGGTCACCAAAGAATGTAACTTGTATTTTTTTTGTATTGTCACGAGTACATACACCAATTAATATATCTACCAACAATAAATATCATTCATATTGCAGCTTCCTGTATCTCTACAGATCTATCATTTTAACGTATAACGAAGGTACAGACTCTGTACACACAACTAAAAACGCGCGTATGATTAATGTATTATTATTATAAAAAAAAAATAGTAGTAATTTGCTTAATGATACTTATCANTGTATTATTATTATAAAAAAAAAATAGTAGTAATTTGCTTAATGATACTTATCAGATTGAAATATTACACGAAAACACTCTTCCTGTAATTTGCTGTAGGTACTCTGTATTTAAATATATAATTTATCATTCTTTTTGTGCAAGGTGTTCTATTTTTTTTTTTTCAGACCGCAAACGAAGCTGCGTTTGACCTGTGGGTAAAAGCAATAGCCATCGAAATCATTCGCCAGACGCCCCTGGATGCCGTCCGCTACCTGGACATCCTCACCCTCCAAGAATGCTGGAATCGAAAAAGAACTCAAGACTGTGAAAAAGACTGGAACTTCAATTGCACATCGCCGAGAAATAGCGCCCATTGTGACATGTGTACCGCCAAAGAAGAAACCGCCCCTATCCTACGTCCTCCCTCCCCTCCTCCTACAATTAAACGTCCCCTTTCACCACCCCCTTCTCCCCCACCATTAATATTTCCTTCTCTTCATTCACCTTCTTCAGTTTCTCTCCCACCAACGCCTACCACACCCCCGCCACTCTCTCCAAATAAAATCAGTGAAGATAAGAAAACATCCCCCGAGTTTTTAACAAATACGACGCAGGGTAGGACACTTATTCTTCAACATCCTCCCAGTACACCTCATACCCGTTACCTAAGATCCGCAAATTTACACCACCCCCCAGAAATGCACCACATATTCCCCACCAACAATTTAAGCGTTTGGAACAATAGTCAACCCAAGAAAAATGCAGATTGCAAAGGGTATTCCTTTGATGTTTTGCTGAAGAAATGTCAAAACGCTGAGAATTATGTACCAGTAAAGGAAAAATTGTTATTGTTTGAAACATTGTGCAATTTGGGCCGAGAGGCGCTTGGCGTCGAGGAAGGTGCGAGGAATGGGTTTATAATGGGCAAGAGGGCCGTGTCCATGCACGACCTCACCAACTTGCCCTATTCTTCGCCGGGCGTCAGGCAGATTTGTAAATATTTCGAAAACAAGACTGACATCGAGGACTCCAAGAAGTTTGGTTCTATTTGCAGGACAAATAGAAGACTAATAAACTCTGACACGCAACTGCATGACGCTCAAAAAGCTCTCAACTACGTTCAGTATGTAAAGGTGACTTGAATTTTTTAATGATTATTATTAAAATAAAAGGAATAACTGGTATCTTTGGAAAAAAAGATTCGATTTCGTATGTAAAATAATTAATTGTGCAAGACTTCTTTTATGAGTTGAACAAAGAATACAGTAACTAGTAGGAGAGTAAAAAACGCGAAAGAAGAAAAACAGCGTCATACAACATTTTTTTTTACAAAAACATTAGTTTATTATCAATGTAAAATACAAAATGTCTATCGCCATAAACGATTATATATAAAAAGAAAGAAATAACTGATTTTATATCGTTTGTTACAGTATAGAAAATATATATAGAATTTCTGGTGCGTTAACAGATGCATAATTATGATTTATTCAACCCCAGTTTACCACCAATCAATGTAATGTTAATTGATATATATATATAGAATGTATAAAAATATGTTGTTGTTTTAACATTTCAATTATACAAATTAATTTTTTATAATTCTTTTTGTTTTTTTTTATTCCCTTTTTTTTAATATTAAGTCACATTTTGCCGAAAATAGTAGATTATTAGAAGTGCTATTTAATGTCATCTGAACAAAAACTAAATTTCAGACTCATTTAACATTTATAAAAGCCAACTTCGAACTTCGAAAACCTTGTTGTGTCTATGTATGTATGTAATACAGCACTCTTCATTATTTATACATCCATACATGTGTCGAAATTCCAGATTATTAGAATATTGAAAATAAATCTTGTAAAATAAGTCATCACTAT
>NW_020439124.1:46187-49129 GCF_000699045.2 Agrilus planipennis
TATATTAGACGTGATTTATTGATGAATTAAGCAAAAATTTTCAACAAAAGTTCGATTTTAGTTCATATACGTGGGTGGATTTTGACCGTAAAAACGTAAAAAACACCATAAATAATAATTGTTTGGCAAAAATAAAGCAAGCGGGAGCTCTTTATATCATTTATTGTTTAATCTATATCATCAGTTATCATTTATCGATGAATTAAGCAAAAATATTTGGCCGAAGTTCGATTTCGGTTCCCAAAAACAATCGACAGGTAGCTATACATGGGTTATTTTTGGGAACCGAAATCGAACATTAGGACAAATTTTTTCTTAATTCGCCAGTAAATGATAACTGATATGGATAATTGATTAATAAATGATAAGAACTAGCTGAGGCTTGCTTTATTTTTGTAAAAAAATAGGTATTTATTCTGTTATTAAAGTTTTTCGGATAAAATCGACCCACGTATATGAACCAAAATAGAACGATTCGAGCAGTTAAACAAAAATTTTCAACTTGATTCGTTCGATTTTGGTTCAGATACGTGGGTCGATTTTATCCGAAAAACCTTAATAACAGAATAAATACCTATTTTTTTACAAAAATAAAGCAAGCCACAGCTAGTTCTTATCATTTATTAATCAATTATCCATATCGGTTATCATTTACTAATAAATTAACGAAAATTTTGTCCTAATGTTCGATTTCGGTTCCCAAAAATAACCCATGTATAGCTACCTGTCGATTGTTTTTGGGAACCGAAATCGAACTTCTGCCAAATACTTTTGCTCATTTCATCGATAGATGATAACTGATGATATAGATAAACCAATAAATGATATAAAGAGCCCCCGCTGGCTTTATTTTTGTCAGGAAATAATTATTTGTGGTGTTTTTGACGTTTTTTTCGATCAAAGCCGACCCATATATAAGAACTAAAATCGAACATTTGCAGAAAATTTTTGTTTAGTTCATCAATAAATTGTTTTTGTTTGTAATTGTAAATGGTGACGTTTTATCGTGTTTTCTCAAAATATCTTTTCTTTTATATTCAACATTCGACGTCTTGCACATTATGCAACCATACATACGTTTCTGTGACGCTGGTTGCCTAGACCGTTCTGCTCCCAAAATTGAAATATTTTATTACTCTTTTTTTAATATTAAGTCACATTTTGCCGAAAATAGTAGATTATTAGAAGTGCTATTTAATGTCATCTGAACAAAAACTAAATTTCAGACTCATTTAACATTTATAAAAGCCAACTTCGAACTTCGAAAACCTTGTTGTGTCTATGTATGTATGTAATACAGCACTCTTCATTATTTATACATCCATACATGTGTCGAAATTCCAGATTATTAGAATATTGAAAATAAATCTTGTAAAATAAGTCATCACTATTAGGACGTTCCGATTGTCCCTTGTATTATAGAAGAAAATTATGGAGTGACCTATGTATTTGACGTACCGAAGCGACATCTAATGGTTGGTAGTCAAACGTTAAGCTCAATAGATTGCAACTATATTACAGTTTACATTAGAATAAATCAATAAATCCCATCTAATATCAAAGATTATTCAATAAATGATCTACATACGTTTTCGTTACCTTTATTTTAACTAAAAAACAGAAATTTATTGCCCGTATTGCGTTTTATTTTGTTAAAATTGACCCAAGTTATAGCTCCCTGTAAATTGTTTTCGGAAATCAAAACTAAACAATTGTTGAACTTATTTGTTTAATTCATCAATAAATGATAACTGATATCGGTGATTAATTAATAAATAAAACGTTTTAGTTCTCGCTTGTCTTATTTTTATCAAGAAATGATATTTAATGCTCTTTTTTACGTGTTTTTCAGCTAAAATCGACCCATGTATATGAATCAACAGACGACAATAAAATTTGATAATTTGGCAAAAATAAAGCATACGAGGGCATATTTAGATCATTTATTAATTAATCTTTGATAATGGATGTGATGTATCGAAGAATTAAGCAAAACTATTCTGCCAAAGTTCGATTTTCATTCCTATACGTGGGTCGACCGTTACCGAAAAAAACCTAAAAAAACACCACAAATAATTATTTCCTGACAAAAATAAAGCCAGCGGGGGCTCTTTATATCATTTATTGGTTTATCTATATCATCAGTTATCATCTATCGATGAAATGAGCAAAAGTATTTGGCAGAAGTTCGATTTCGGTTCCCAAAAACAATCGACAGGTAGCTATACATGGGTTATTTTTGGGAACCGAAATCGAACATTAGGACAAAATTTTCGTTAATTTATTAGTAAATGATAACCGATATGGATAATTGATTAATAAATGATAAGAACTAGCTGTGGCTTGCTTTATTTTTGTAAAAAAATAGGTATTTATTCTGTTATTAAGGTTTTTCGGATAAAATCGACCCACGTATCTGAACCAAAATCGAACGAATCAAGTTGAAAATTTTTGTTTAACTGCTCGAATCGTTCTATTTTGGTTCATATACGTGGGTCGATTTTATCCGAAAAACTTTAATAACAGAATAAATACCTATTTTTTTACAAAAATAAAGCAAGCCTCAGCTAGTTCTTATCATTTATTAATCAATTATCCATATCAGTTATCATTTACTGGCGAATTAAGAAAAAATTTGTCCTAATGTTCGATTTCGGTTCCCAAAAATAACCCATGTATAGCTACCTGTCGATTGTTTTTGGGAACCGAAATCGAACTTCGGCCAAATATTTTTGCTTAATTCATCGATAAATGATAACTGATGATATAGATTAAACAATAAATGATATAAAGAGCTCCCGCTTGCTTTATTTTTGCCAAACAATTATTATTTATGGTGTTTTTTACGTTTTTACGGTCAAAATCCACCCACGTATATGAACTAAAATCGAACTTTTGTTGAAAATTTTTGCTTAATTCATCAATAAATCACGTCTAATATA
>NW_020439124.1:49204-61495 GCF_000699045.2 Agrilus planipennis
ATAAAAGGTAGTATCCGCATATGTATAAAACATATATAGTGTACATGCATGAATAATGAAGCAAAAAAATAGCTTCTTTTGATATGATAAAAGATATTGCAACTATTTTAAAAATGTAGAGCTCCAATAAACAGCATCTACTTAAACCAATTACAAATTCAAGTAAAAAAACTGCACCTGTACAGTCATAGTGTACAAATAATATTAAACACCCACTTGTTGTGTGGGATTTTAATATTTTTTACATTATTGGCACCAATTCAAGTACAAAGTAAACATTTTGAAAAATAAGAATAACATGTTTTTGTTAATTTAAATGTCTGCATAATAAATACATACAAATGTGCTATAAATAATTACAAACCTTAACTTAAAGACCAAATACAAATGCCTTTTGAACGATTATGCAAATGCCTCCAGGGCTCCTATTAATAATAATAGTAATGATATGATGATAAAAACATTTCAAACACAAATAGCAATGCAATACCTAGTGGTATGTAATGACAAAGTACAAAAAAAATGTATAATTAACTAAATTTTTAGAATTAAAAGTCACAGTGTAAAAGCTAATCCCAATATAAATCTTTTATGACTTTTTATCGTGTACACGTATAAAAGGTTGCTTCGCTGCTTTAAAATCCATTACAAAAATAGCCTAATGATTGATTGTAATAAACGACATTTGTTTATATTAAAAAATTTACACTCTAATGGATCATTTTGAACACTTTTATTACATTTCACTTAATATTTAACAACAATCTACGGATCAACATCAAAAACGTTAATTTCTATAAAAACTATGCTGGATTTATCCTCGATGTCTCTACACATAGTGCTTTTAAAATAAAACGACTCAAACGAAATAAATCAGTGTAGATTGTGCCATAAACCATTATCAAATAAGTTTTTGGATTTACATAAAATTATGATCGGCTCAAGTAACCATCTGATAAAATATGTTTTAATAAATCTACTCTTTTTGAAGTCTAACAATAATTCTTGACCAGCAGGAAATAGTTTTATATAACATAGGACATAAACACTGTTTTCTTGAAGGGAAACAAAGGGCTAAAATCGATAAGAGTGTGAAAATGGGGGTCAAACAGTAAAACTAGGCTAAAATACCAAAAATTCTCAAGACTGACCACTAGAACAATTAGTTTAACTGTTCGAGTAGTTCTAAATCTTATAACTTATTAAAATATAACTATAACGTACAATAAAATGGAAATTAAAATATTTTTTAGATAACTTGTTAAATTAACTTTTAAAACGGATGGGGTTGGGGCATTTTCGTACTCTTATCGGCTTTAGTAAGTATTTCTTTGGATTTCTTTAATATTAACAAAGTTCGTAAAATGTTAGTAAACTTAGTTAAGAAACAACTTTATTTTGAAGAAAGTGGCATAATTTCCAATATTTAATTTCTAAAAAGAAATTTGAAAAACTAATTTAAATTGAATTCATTTTTAACATGCAATTAATCACATCATAAAATTATTTATTAAATATATACACATTACTCAAGCCAACCACCTTTTAAAAAATTTGTTTCCTTATTTAAAAATCGATTTACTAAATACAATATCTCAGAATTCTGGTCCTGACGATATTAAAAATAAGAAATAGTAGCACATGATTCCCTGTTTTCCAAAAAAAAAAAAACAAAAATTATCACTACAGTAAAAATGTACCTACCCTTTGCTTAACTATTAAATAAGTATCGTGGCCTGTTCGAAGAAATAACCGACTTATAATCAAATTTAATAATTATTATTACTATCATCGTTATTGATGTTGCTGTTGTTCCTTATCAGTGCAGTCAAGTTGATCTAAAGAATCCAAAGTATCGTCTGAACTCGAGTGCGTTAAGTCGGTCAATTCGTCCAAGTGTTTTTGTTTTTTTCGTACATTCCAGTGTAAACACTCTGCCAGGGAATCGAACCAATCAGAGATCTGGTCCTGTTCGCATATGCTGGGCAAAGGGTAGATGGACATGGTCACCCGAAGACTGTAAATAAAGAAATGAATAATTAAACAAATTTTCAATTTTAAAATTTCATGCAACATGTTCTTTCTGTTTTAATCTGAACTTCAAACGGATTCGAAACCTTTATCCAAAAGAACTAATTTCTTCTCCAAAGTACATCAATTTAAAAAAAATAAGCTTACCTATCTCCATGTTTCAATTCTTGCCGGTTCCTTCCATCAAAGGATACCCAAGACGTACTTCGACTGTCTGGTGAAATTGAGATCTGTAACCACAAAACACAAATTCGTATTGTCTCCAGAATATTACATATAATTGTTTTCTGGTGTCTTACCTTGAGCTCTACTCCCGCAGGTACGACGATAGGCCTAAAACTAAGGGAATGTGGACATATGGGGGTGACCATAATGGCCGGTACACTTGGGTGAACCATAGAAGCACCTGCTGATAACGCATAAGCAGTACTGCCTGTCGGAGTACTCACAATCAAGCCATCCCCTTGTACAGATGTTATATGTTTTCCATCGATGAAAAGATCGATGTTTGATAGATATGGAGATGGCCCACGATCTACCACGACCTCGTTCAGTACCAAAATATTCGTAGAAGGTTTCTTATTGTCTTTTTTATCTATAGCATTTGTTTCATCTAGCTCGTTTTTTCTAATAATTATACATCTGCAATAAAGGATTGACCCCATAGTAAAAAACAATATCAAAATTTAAATGAAAACTCTAAAAAATATTCTACTACTCAGTGCACAAAAGAAATATTGAAATGAAATGAAACACTTTGCTTATTTTAATTAATACCTTAATCTACTTCTTAAAGTTAATGCAGCATTGCCTTCCAAAACGTTGTTAACTTGGTCTTGGAAATTGTCGAATTGAAAAGGCGTCAAAAAACCCAACGAACCCAAATGAAATGCCATAACAGGTGGAACAGACTGTTGAAAAAGAAGGCTGGCATACAACAAGGTACCATCGCCCCCCATGCAAATAATGAAGTCGATTTTGTCTGTAAGATTATCTTTGCCATCCCTAAATGTCATCAGTTTATCTTTTATTGCGGTAAACGAGGAAAATTTGTCCAGCAAAGTGTCCTCCATCACAGAAGCTTCGACAAAAACAACCATCCTTTTCTCCTTTAAAAAACATAACAAACAAAAATTAATCCAACAGTCAAAAAGACGAAAAAGGTCGGTAGGACCCCTTCATAGGCATGAAGGGCTACTATTCAGAGAAACAGGAGTTAAGAGGAGCAAAAATAGACTTGATTAGATTACTATTCACAAATAGTTAAGGATGTGGGATGATCTAGTTTTAGGGAAATGCGAAGATTAGTTCACTATAGGAAAGAGTGGATGTACGTGTCCAATCAGTCTTAGGACTGACGATCTTTTGATGATAAGCCAAGGCTATTCTTGAATCAATTAATTCGTTAAAAAGTTATAAGGGTAAAATATAAACAAAAAATTTAAAAAAAGTTTCCCCAAAAGTGACAAGTGCTTTTCAAGAAGAAAAACTGTTAATTACAAATTAATAACCAATTACTTATTTTATAAAAGCCATTTCCGAATGAAACATTAATAAAATCGACAAAAACCGTTCGTACATTGGATCATCCAAAAATTTGTTTATAGAGAAAGAAAATGGAAAATGTATTAAAAGAAATGTATTTGTTTATTTAGAAAAAAATAATGTATGCATCCTTTTCACTAAAGTTATTGCCCTCTGTTAAATCCAAAATAAATACCACAGTTAAGAATAAAAAAAAAATACAAAAGTTACATCAATCTTTAAATATTAGATAACATATTATTCATGTTTAAATTTAACGTTTATAATTTATTACTCCTATAAAATAATTTTTGAAAACTAATGCAAATATTGAAGGAAGGTGATATCTCAAACGAAATATGAAACGCAATTATGTAGTAAATAAAAATAATTTGTACGTAGGTGCTTAAAAACTTGTTTTAGAGCGATTATACAAAAAAGGCAAGAAAAATATCAAAATGAAGAGTCAAGGTTTAGTAGGTACTAATAGTAGACGAAGCTTTTCTACATACGTTTTCCTTATCATCTCAAATATTTTTAATAAAAGAAAAGGGAAGGGGGGTACACTTTCTATAACAAATCGATTTAAAAGTAAAATTTTAAAGTAATAAAAAAAATAGGTATACACACAAATTTAATTAAAAAAAGATTATTTTCCCTAAAATTCATAAACAAAAATTATCTGTTACATCTTTTTAAATGGAATTTAATGTCAATGTTCTGTTTTTTTGTAATTTACAAATTTGTAAAAATACGTTTTCTCCAATAAATCTAAGATTTTCATTAGCTAATAGCAGAGAATAGAAGCAATTTTTTATTATATTATTATGACACCACAGCGTCAAATCTATAGTATATACGTATAGGGGAAAATGAGGTATTTTTGGAGAAAGTTGTAAGAAAAGCGGACATATTGACACCATGCTCCAATTAAAATTATATGTTTTTATAATTTCAATTTTAGTCACATAATGAGGTCAATTTTTTGTAGAAATTGCACCCGCTCCTTTACAAAATTTCTAAAGAAACAACTCCACCTTATGGTCCCGATTTGGCTTCACTTCTTCCGCTATATCCAGGAAAAAAATATGTTACCGCACAAATAAATTGTTGCGGTTTATCGAGCATTATCCACTGAACATGAATCGGAAGTGCATAAATAAAAAATGAGGAGGGGGTGTTAGAGGTCAGGGCAATCACCTGATCAAACTTATCGACTTGATAGGGCATTGTTTTAATCACGGGTGCGTGGCTATTTAACCGCATGCTTGACCTGTCACTGAACGATCGTCGTAGACAATCGACATCCATGTGCTACTCAAAAACAAAACAGATCAACCGGAAAGCTGTTTTTCATTTAAATGTTGTAATTTATTATGGGTACGATAATCAGCCACAAATATACAAACCGCAAAAACCTGTTGTTTACACATATATGCATACAGAACATACGCAATGTGATACATTGAACTCTAAAAACTTAAACCATTAAATTTTTTGCGACGTATGTACCTACAATATAATATCGCTTGCGAAATTCTCGTCTACAAGAACTTTTTTGAATGAAAATTCCACGAAAATACATGTATTCTTATGATTCCTAGTCACGTACGTGTGAGCCGTATGACCAATCGTCCCGCACTCTTTAGTTTGATATGCAATACATATACCTGCGACCTAGGCAAACACTGCTTCTGAATTACTATTAATCAATCAACTAAAATTTGCAACTAACTCACCAATTATAACAGTTGCATATTTAAAAAATTTAAAAATCAGATACTATGAATTAAATGTAGGCACGTATCACTGTAAATAAAGAAATGAATAATTAAACAAATTTTCAATTTTAAAATTTCATGCAACATGTTCTTTCTGTTTTAATCTGAACTTCAAACGGATTCGAAACCTTTATCCAAAAGAACTAATTTCTTCTCCAAAGTACATCAATTTAAAAAAAATAAGCTTACCTATCTCCATGTTTCAATTCTTGCCGGTTCCTTCCATCAAAGGATACCCAAGACGTACTTCGACTGTCTGGTGAAATTGAGATCTGTAACCACAAAACACAAATTCGTATTGTCTCCAGAATATTACATATAATTGTTTTCTGGTGTCTTACCTTGAGCTCTACTCCCGCAGGTACGACGATAGGCCTAAAACTAAGGGAATGTGGACATATGGGGGTGACCATAATGGCCGGTACACTTGGGNATTATTTAAATATCTTTATCAATAGGGTAGGTTAGGTTAGGTTATCGGGTTTTGTTCAAGTGACCACCCTCTTTCGATCCCCCATCTCCACCCGTTTGAAAATAATTTTATTTGAATTATAGTGTATGAAAATTGTCAAAATAATCAACTTTCAACCCAAAGGGGGTGGGGGCCATCATCTAGACATTTACCAATTTTTGATTATTTCTATTAGTTTTCAATATTTCACTATTTGATTCTTGAAAATGTCCTAATAAAGACAAAACTAGTCGAACAAACAATAAATAGTGTTTTATTTCTAACGTTAAGTGAAGTGAAGTATTGAAAAGTTGCAGAAATAATAAAAAATTGAGTAATAATATTTTCGGTATTACTCAAAGCAATTCAAAACCAGCTGATTTTCGATCCACCCTAATGTGGGTGGATACACGACCCATTTATAGAGAAGTTATTAGCTAGGTACCTTCGTGAATTATTTTCCAATTTTTCTAATAAACTAAGTAATGATACATAACTGCGTACTGTTTTAAAGAATTATTAATAAAGTAGAAAAGATCGAAAATCATCCTAGCACGTTTACGGGCAGTGAGAGGCCAGTTAAATTTCACAAGCAACTTGAAACATTAACGTAAATACCAACAAAGTTATCTTTGTTGATAGCACGCAAAGCCATCTGTAATTAAAAATACGATACCACATAGCCAATACAAACAAAATGTTTGTCATATCAATCAATAATCAAAACTTACATAAAAATATAAACCAGAGTCAAATGATGTGTTTTTGTAAATATTTATTAATTGTATAATAATAATATTTTGCAGAAAAATAAGTTTGCATAATTGTTTTCCTATCCAAATTTTAATATTTATCCTGGCTCGTGAGGGATTATGAAACAAAATTGAAATCATCATGCCGTAACACAGTTCCCGAAAAGATCAGGGTCAATAAATGAAGTAAAGTGGACCTCGTGGGGGGGAAATGATATACTAATTAAAACTATGATTTTACAGTGTTTACAGCGTAAATCCTACAAATTTTAGTTTCATTCCATTACCTTAACTTCCCGTGCATCAAAAATCTTAATCTGAATTGTACAGAAAAGGATAGAAATACAGAAACGTAAGGGAAACCATTCTAGCTTTACGAGCAACGATACGAAAAGGAAAGTACATGGATTTTTAGATTTAAAAAAGTTTTTGACAATGTTAAATGGGGCAAGATGTAAAATATACTTAAAAATGTAGGGATGAGTTACAAAAATAGAAGAGTGATACTCTTTTTGTATACAAAGCAACAGGGAATTATAGAGCTGGAGCAGCAACGTAGAGAAATTAATATTAAGAAGGACGCGATCAACATCATTAAAGACAGTACAACTGTAGGGATAGATATACAGGGGCAAAAGATTAGCAAGCTTAGATTTGCAGATGATATAGCAGTATTAGCATCTAGCAAGAAGGAGTTAGAGATAGCCCTAAATAAAATGGAAGCGGTTTTGATAAAACAATATTGTGTGAAAATAAACGTAAAACAAAAATAATGATATGCAAGGGAAGAAAAAGTAGGGAAAGGGAGAATATAATGACAGGAGACAAAAAATTAAAATTAACAAAAAAATTAAAATTAAAACTGACTGATTTTAGGTATTTAGGAAGACAGTAAAGAAAAGGAGTACTATGGATATAAAGCCCAGGATAGCGCAGGGTTCAACAAAAAGATGTCACTTCTATGCTCGTGAATGGTTAATTTACAAATTCGAAAAAGATTGTTAAACGATATATTAATAACTGTTCGCAAATTGTTAAGGATGTAGGATGTTCTAGTTTTAAGGAAATGCGAAGATTAGTTCTTGATAGGAAAGATCATGATGATACCATTTACGGTTTGAATAATAGTTGAAAATGGGCCTCCCCGTCTTTAAAGTAGGTCATTTTTGAATGTTTTTTTGTAATGTTTTTATGTTCAATGAACTTATTTTATTTAATGTGTATAAAAATTTGATGAAAGAAATTTAAATCTCAAAAATATTGTTTAATTGCTTGTTTAAAAACTTGAAAATTAGCAATAAAGATATTTTTCCTTCATCAAGGATTTTTATGGTCATCTTGAAATTCAAAAGAACAGTAAACGTGCAAGAACTTACTTCGATAAGCCAATGGACCAACTGAACGAAGGGCGAAAGGACTGAGACATCCCTTACTTTCTTAATAACCAATACGGTAAGGGGCGGCTTGTACCACGTCAGCCTTTGACTAGCAGGATCCTGGATTGTCCTGAAAAAAAATCATCCTTTTTATAATGATTCTGTTTGCTTCTTTTATTAATTGATCATCAAATACAATGAAATTATCGTCACACTCAACTGACTGAACATTAAAAGTACGGCGCGTGAATATTGGTTAGGATTTACGAAAATAATTGCTCATTTCTTTTACATTAATTTTGTCATCATTAGATAAAAACAGACAGACAGACACACAAGTGATCCTATAAGGATCATCCGAGAACCACCTTAACACTGTAGTAGAAAAAAAAGCATGTTCTCTGAGTTTTGGAGATAAGGGAAGAAGGGGAACGGTATATTGATTTATTTTCTTAAATGGCATTAGAACTATTTATTTTAAAATTATAAAAAATATATATCTGTGACCCTTTCATTTGATATATCACACGGTACAGTTTGCAAAACTTNCATGTTTAAAATTAATTTATTTTTGATAAAATTGAAATATCTCGAACACTAGTAGACCTAGAAATTGGGAAGCTTTATAAAAGTCCCTTTAAAATAACACGTAAATTCTGAAAATTCAAAAATATAGTGTTCCATTTAAAATAAGAAAAAAAATGATATAACGGGAAGTACTACAAGTATGACATTATTTTATTTAATGAGAACACTCCCGAAAACTTTAGACCCCAAAAGTTTAAAACTTAATTCGAAGTAGTTTCTGAAATATTCTAATAGGCCGTCACCGTAAGACACCCTGTATGTGTATCATTGTCCAAGCAATTTTTTGTGTTCTACAATGTTGCAGCTATTATTAAGTATTTCATTTTGGAATTAAATGTGACAGAAAATAAAAGATAAGTGAAAAATTGGTTTTTAAAAGGTCATATATAGTACATGATTAAATCATTTATTTTCAATACAATTCCAAATAGATATCGATCACTTAAAAATAAAAATGTCCTTCATCGCAATTATCTGGAATTAAAGTATATTTTGTTGTAGCAATTACCTGTACGTAAGTGTTTACAACATTTTTTGATGTATTGTACATCCGAGTTTAATTTCAAAAAGTTCGCAATACCTAATTACATGAAATGGGCGATTTTTTTCTTTAATGTAATTACTGTAAGTGACCATAGTCATGATAATGTAAAAATTACAATTGCAAAAATTCACATAAACCTACCTTTTGTTTGTTTCGCACGGAAAGTTCCAGAAAATGACTTTGCATAAAAACACAAGGTTATATTTACACACATATGTGTATAACAAGCTCTTCAGTTAATTATTTATCATTTATCTAATCGTATATTTCGTGACTAATGTTTTCATAAAATCATTATTCCACGTAGGAATGAGTTTATTTTATTGCAGAAATAATTACTTTAACAAAAAAAAAAAACGAAACAGATTGGATTTCTACATAGCGTTGTTGCAAACGTTTCGCATTTTCTATCATATGGCATCTTCATATATATACATTTATTTTGTATAGTGCTTACTCAGTGGTGTTAATTTTTAAGTTAAAAGTGCAATTTTGGGTAAATGTCTAGATGATGGCCCCCACCCCCGAGGTGGGTGAGATCGAAAGAGGAGGTCTCCCCCACCATTGTACCATAAAAAGTTCGTGGCGGTCTCACCCCCATAAAAAGTTATGGGGGTTGAAACTTGATTATTTTGACAATTTTTATACACAATAATTCAAAATCCCTAANTCAAGCACTTTTAGGAGCAAATGTGGAATAATTAGACATTATCCATTTCAGGTTTCGACAAATCGCTGCACTCTTGCCCCAGATGCAGCAAATCTTATAAACATAAATCTAATTTAAGTCGCCACCTTAATTATGAATGTGGAATATTGCCTTCATTCAAATGTCACTTGTGTACATTTACTGCTGCTCGAAATCATAGCTTACATAGACATATGTTATCTAGACACAATTTAGCATACCTATAATTACTGTTTGCAAATAACACATGTATGTAAAAGAAACAGAAATATAATTTTTATAAAAAATAATGCAAAATTATATTATATGTTCCCGCATGTATTATTACTTTGATTGCCTGTATAATTTAGAGTGATTGAGGAATTTATCGGTCAGCGTATCGTTGGCTAGCGTTGACTATTGGTAACGCCAACGTTTGGTTCGGACGCGTTTGCAAAAGGGAAGCCAGCGTTCGCACTTCGGATACGAATGATTCGTATTGAGTTGGTGCAAGTTTCGGTTAGCCTAACATGAAGAGGGAACATTATAAGGACACGCATTTAAATATTAAACGTGCATCATTTTTGATAGTCTATTGTTTTATATTATAGGGAAACAAAAATCTTAAAACTTACTGTAATAGACTCCAGTAAATGTAACTTACGATTAACAGTAGATGTACCTTCCTCTTAACGATGACGAGATCGATGTACTGCTATAGATTTATTAACATGGTCCTATTTTCAGTTTTACCCCAATTTTTACCGAAAAAATTCAGATGTGATAAATGCCCGAAAGCATATTTGGTAAAATCAACTCTAACGAGACATAAAAAATACGAGTGTGGCAAAAAGCCTTGCTTCGGATGTCCGGAATGCTCGTATAGGGGATTTCAGAAGACGCATGTCATTAATCATCTGATGTCAACTCACTGTTTACCAAGAACTGTTGCGAGAGACGTTTGCGTTCTTTATGACGATAGTTAAATACTGAAAAAAGGAAAAGAATTTGGCGAATTATATCAAATCTGTTGAAGGATATTTTTATAAATTGTAACAATAATACCTAATTAGGCAATGTTGTTGATATAATTTAAGTGTTTATAAAACCGTCCAAATCACTCAATAGTGCCTAATATAAAATTTTCTACGAATTGTTGTACTTGAAAATGAAAGGTGAATGTCTAGATGATGGCCCCCTTTCGTGGGTGGGGGTGGGTGGGATCGAAAGAGGAGGTCTCCCCCACCACTGTACCATAAAAAGTTCGTGGCGGTCTCACCCCCATAAAAAGTTATGGGGGTTATATGGGGGTGGTGGTAGGGGAATCGAAAGAGGGTAGGGGGGATCGAAAGAGGGTGGTCACCTGGGGGTTGAAAGTTGATTATTTTGACAATTTTCATACACTATAATTCAAATACAATTTAATAAAAACATTATTTTCAAGCGGGGGAGGTGGGGGATCGATAGAGGGTGATCACTTGAACAAAATCCGATAACCTAACCTGACCTAACCGTAACTATCCTATTGATAAAGCTATTTAAATAATGTTTTATATAACTTTCTCAAAATTTTTATGTATTTTTCATTAGTTTTACCTTTGAATATTGTTTAAGAATGACTATATAAATATTTACATGCCTAGAAATGTATAAAAATTGGCAAATTTATTAACTTTGAACCCCCATAACATTTTATGGGGGTGAGACCGCCACGGACTTTTTATGGTACAGTGGTGGAGTAGACCTTCTACTTCCGCTTCTGCTTCCCTTATGACACTTCCGTTACATCGCTATACAGGGCGCAATGTTAGGATAGATTAAGGATAACCACACATGCCAAAAAAATGTGCTCTATTAGCTTGAAGTTAATGCATAATATAATGATTTTTCGGTAAGGTTTATGCGATATAGTTCAGACTGGACAAGGATAATACCAGGATAATGACGTATTTATTTAAACAAGCTGCGTGGTGGCGGGGGGCACCTAATAGGAATGATAAATAACCTTTGTAAAAATGAAAAATTTTTAATCAACAATTCTTTGCCCTTCGAAACGACTTTGGAAAACAAACTTTTCTCTGAAACCAAAGTCGCAACCTTTACGCATTTTACTTTTTCATTTATTACCATTACTATGCTTCTTATTATAAATGTTTCAGAAGGTTGCCACTTGTATTTCCGCATTTTTACCAATTTTATTCAAAAAAGCATAACAATTAAATATACCAATACAATGGTAAACAGTTTAGAAAATGATTAACTGAACTACAACGTAAAACCAGAAGGCATAATATTCTCTAGTCTCATTACCGATTTACTGTAGCATGGAAATCATTTTGCAAGCGTGCCTAATTTTTCTATTCTTTAAACTTTTATGAGATCCAACATCTAGCGAAGATAATTACAGGAAATTTAACTGAAAGTTGTTTAAGTGCCATTTTTTCTAGGTTAATTAACTAAACTAGCTGCAGTAATTTAGTGTGCAGTCAAATCTCTAAAAACTTATGTTAAGAAATTGTAAGAAACAATGGAAATAATAAAAGAGACTATATATCTTTGACATGATTTTTTTCTCGA
>NW_020439124.1:62522-66003 GCF_000699045.2 Agrilus planipennis
TTTTTAGACGGTAAAACCTTCACCTCAAATGAGGAGGTCAAAAACCTCCTCGATCAGTTTTTTGCCAGCAAAGACCAAAAATTTTATGAACGTGGAATTATGCTACTACCAGAAAGATGGAAAAAGGTGTTGGACCAGAACGGTCAATATATAATTTAATAAAGTATTTGTTTATTATACGAAAACTGTCTTTCATTTCCACAAAAAAAATACGAAATGACTTTCCGAACAACCCTATAGTTTCTTCGGTTTAGTCACAAATAATTCTTCTATATGCTTCCTTGTCAAAATCAAAAAATAAATCATCACCTTCAGTTCCGCCAAGGCTAGTTGCAAGATGCGTTTCTTTTTTTATTGTTGTCACAGAAATATGCCGAGGTTCTGGTCGTGCCAAAAATACCTACTCATATCACTCATCGTAATTTCAACGTGAACCGTCATTAATTAAAATAAATATACCTACCTACCTAACTATACCTGAGTTGCTTGCAACAGAAAACAACTTTGTTTTATTATTGGCAACTTGTTACTACATAGTATGTATACATTCCATTCATTCCCTGTGTGTCAATCGGTCGAATTTTATTTCATTTACACTATTCAACGGGCCCGCGAAAATATACCTATGTATATTTGCTGAATGGGTAATTTACCAACTGAAAACGCTACACGAAGAATGAAATAAAAAAATAAGCTGCAATTTCTTAATTAAATTAAAACAAACGTACTGGTACGCAAAAGAAAAAATAGGGAAAAAGAGAACATAAAGATAGGAGACGAACATTTAACAGAAGTGGCTGATTTTAGGTATTTAGGAAGTCAGATAAGTCAGGATGGAAGGAGTAGTAGGGATATAAAGTAGAGGACAGCGCAGGGTCGTGTCGCCTTTAATAAAAAGAAGTCACTTCTATGCTCGCGAACGGTTAATTTAGGAATTCGAAAAAGATTGCTAAAGGTGTATATTTAGAGCGCGGCGGTGTATGGGTGCGAAACATGGACGGTGAGCGCTGCGGAAAAGAAAAGGTTAGAAATGAAAAATTGGAAAGAATAGGACAACAGAGGACTCTATGGAAGTCAATGACAAATAGGCAAGATAGGTTAGTAGGACACCTTCTCAGGCATGAAGGTCAAGTCAGAGACATATTAGAGACAGAAACAGGAGTTAGGAGAGGTAGAGGTAGACCTAGATTAGATTACTGTTCGCAAAAAGTTAAGGATGTGAGCTGTTCTAGTTTTAGGGAAATGCGAAGTTTAACTGAGGATAGGAAAAAGTGGAGGTACGTGTCCTACCAGTCTTAGGACTGACGACCATACAATGATGATGACTTACATATGTATATGTTTAAAGATTTGGGGTATGTCGTAAAAAGATACCTTTTTATTTGGCAGAACTACAAAAAAAATTATAATGTCCAAAACCCTACGATTAAACTGTATGAAAAATTATGATTTCATTGAAATAGTTCTAACATTCGTAATTGTAGACTTTTATTTAAATTTTAGTAGAAGAGTCAATTAAATTTTCTACAAAATTGCTAAGGGATTCGACTTTCTAGACCCCATGGTTTTGGAGATACATAGATTCGTTTTAGGAATGAAAAAATTAAAAAAATACCTATACATATAGAATTGAAGAATTGAGACTTATTATGGACGATAATTATCCCAAAAAACCTACAAGTCTGTACGTGAACTACTGTTATTAGTCATGTGGACACTGCCGCGATGAACTTTTCCAATATTTTCGAGTTTCCTGCACATATAAACAAAGGCACCTTTGATTTTATACAACTCATTACCATATACAGCAGTGGCAAGATGAGAATCAAACATAAGGATATTCAATTACAATTATTTGAAAAAAACTACGTGATATTGGGAAATTAATAAATGCAATTTAATGTTTTTCATGGGTGTTAGACTTTAATCAAAAAATTTGGAGAGTTTACTACAGTTTTTGGAGAAGAAGATAAAAAGCAAACATTTCGGCGAATTTTCGGTAAACATTTTGCATTATCCGTATACAAGACACTACCAAAACATTTTGCTTTTCATTTTTTTACAATGCAATACATGATAAATAATTAGATACCGAATTAATTATAAGTAATTTCTTTACTAAAAGAAAAAGCACGCTGTAATTGTTCAACTATTTTAATTTTTAGTTGTCAATTGCATAACGCAAAATTTAAAACCGCAAACATTCAACAACTTCACATAACCAGAAGGCTTTGTTAATTGCAAAGTTTTTGATAAAAAGCATTTACTACTTTAGATTAGTTTTACAATTTTTTCAATTACTAAATTATTTAGTCAAACTTCACTTCCAGGTGTAAAATAGCATGCGCTTTTGAGAAGGAAATTAACATGCTATCCGAGACATACAATACCTTTTCTAATGCATATGTAATCAACGATGTGGCCTACCCTTTGATTCCGTAAAAAGAAAAACATCTACATATAATTCTTGCCTTGAATACTGTTTAGCGCATCTATTTTCCAAATGGTAATTACTACTACATAAAAAACATTTAACACTAAATAATTACTTTTTAAGGACCTACAAAAAGATTCTAGTTGTTGCGAGTTCACATTTCCAACAATTATGCATAACAGTACTTTTCGAAATCTAAATACGCATTAAAGAGATTCCGATATTGACTCTTTTAATTTACACCGTTTTAATCTACTGTTCCTTTTTTTCTTTTCGATAATAACACAGTTAATTAGCAACACGACATGCTATTATTATTAGTAATTAAAGACGTCCCTGAGAACTTGACTTGAAGTAAGACATGCTTCTTTACATACCAGTAATGAAGTTGTTTATTCTACTATCCTTATCCCATTTACAAAACTAAACAATATTTAAAAAAGCACTACTTATTAGAAAACTAGAGCAATAACCTACATCTCTAGCAGTAATGTAAAATAAATCTAATTGTAAGTCTATTTCTACCCCTCTTAACTTCTGTTTGAGAACATGCCCGACCCAGCCACCTAGTCTCTTTTTTATTTTCATATCGCCTTCTGCTCTCCTACTCCCTCTAATATCTCCTCATTTATAACCTTTTTTAAATTTCCAAATTAGCCTATCTCTAGCACAAAGAAAACAAGAAGGTTAAGTCAGTTCCGGATTTCAAACGAATTATTATGCACGTACTTAGGGATGTTAGGGAAGTACAATCGGAGACAAGAGTACATAAAGTTAGAAATTCATGATTAATTAGGTTTTGCAGCATATCATAAGGTAAATAAATACTATCTACACTAAAAAAAAGTATACGGTTTGAGAGAAAATTTGAAATTTGACCAAAAACTTTGAATAAAATAAGAAATAACGAATAATATGGAAAATTTTTAACTGACTTTTGACAGTGAATATGCCTTGATTTCAACTTCGAAACAAAAAAATATTTAGTTTCAATCTCTATTAATAATGAGCGTAAAACTTTTTAATATGTTTAAATAATAATTAAAA
>NW_020439124.1:67456-71763 GCF_000699045.2 Agrilus planipennis
TGAGGAGCTTGACGAATCAGTCTATAGAGATGGCATTAATAGACTGGAACACCGCTATGAGAAATGTATCAGCCTTGGAGGAGATTATGTTGAGAAATAAAAAAAAAAAATTTTTAAAAACCTTGTTTTTCTTGGTCAGGCCGGAAACTTATCAATCCACCCTCGTATTTGTGGGTAGAAAACGTATGTAGGTATATTGCAAACAATATCACGCCAATTATACAGTAATTATGCGTTAAACAAAAACTTTACAGGCATTTGGAAATAACAAGGTAATCAAACTATAATTAACGTGCAGTATTCTCTTGAGTCGACTGCAAATGTAAATGGTTAGAAGATTGCTTTTGGTAGGTAAATTTTGTGTTTGTCTGTAAGTTTTCTGTATTTTTGAGTACGTCATTTCCCATTTAAAAACCTAATCGGAAGTTCAACTTAAAGAAAAAAAATCTTTCAATTACTTAATTTTTTTTAAACTAATCGGCGTATCCCCAAAATACCACCGCGGTTTTCACATGATTGTTTGCAAAACATCCCTCGGATCAAACTGATCGACTGATAGTGAGAAGCTAGCTGAAAGGAAAACCATTATATGGACTATGGACCATTTAAAGTTCAGACCGTTGTCAATAGAATAATTTCAGTTATAAAAGTAGAAGAATTGAAATTGCGGAGAAAATTTGTTTACAAACAAGATAGGCAACAGATTACCACATCGTTTTATTTCTGGGGCTGCAACGTTTAGAAGTAAATATTAGGAAGGGAGTTAGACAGGGATGCACACTGCCACCGTTACTTTTTAATATATACATAGAAGACGCGATCAACATCATTAAAGACAGTACAACTGTAGGGATTGATATACAGGGGCAAAAAATAAGTATGCTTAGATTTGCAGATGATATAGCAGTATTAACATGTCGCAAAGAGTTAAAGATAGCTTTAAATAAAATGGAAGCGCTATTGACAAAACTGTACTGTATGAAAATAAATACACGGAAAACAAAAATACTGGTATGCAAGGGAAGAAAAAGTACGGCAATAGTTAATATAAAGATAGGAGACGAAAAATTAGAAGAAGTGACTGATTTTAGGTATTTAGGAAGTCAGATAAGTCAGGACGGAAGGAGTAGTAGAGAATAAAGCAGAGGATAGCGCAGGGTCGAGTCGGCTTTAATAAAAAGAAATCACTTCTATGCTCGCGAACGGTTAATTTAGGGATTCTAAAAAGGTTGTTTAAAAGTGTGTTTGAAGCGTAGCTCTATACGGGTGCGAAACATGGACGGTGAGCGCTGCGGAAAAGAAAAGGTTAGAAGCGTTCGAAATGTGGTGTTACAAGCAAATGATGAGGATACCGTGGATAGAGAAGGTTAGAAATGAAAAGATATTAGAAAGAATTGGAGAACAGAGGAATATAAGAAATAGGCGAGATAGGTTGGTAGGACACCTTTTCAGGCATGAAGGTTTAGTCAGTGACATATTAGAAGCGGAAACGGGAGTTAGGAGGGGTAGAAGTAGACCTACATTATATTACTGTTCGCAAAATGTTAAGGATGTGGGATCTTCTAGAGTGGAGGTGCGTGCCCAACCAGTCTTAGGACTGACGAGACCTTACGATGATTATTGCTAATTCAGCAGATGCTGCAGGGCTACCACCTAGGTCCACTGTTGTTTTTGACCTTTGTAAATTATCTGCGTGAGTGTACCACTAAAGCTAATCTTTTACTACATGCTAGAAACTACAAAGACTTTATAAACATTAAGGCAAAACTGATCAATCTGTTAACAAGATTAAGAAGTTACAACACAGCTTTCTAATGTTTCTGTCTTTAAAACTAATTAGACCTACCTATGTTACCGTTTGACCATGAACCATGACTGTTTTGCTATTACATTAGAAATTGATTGACATTCATTCATATGCATTTTTACAATGATTGTTGTATTGTTTTTAGAATTATATCCGGTTTTATAAACTGCGGTGATGTTACCAAGTTATTTGTTGCTAAGCTACTAAATTAGACTCTCACACATCATTGGAGAATTTTAATTGAAACTAATACAAATCTAAGTTTTATCTATTTTTCAGTCACCCATCGTCTAGGTACTATAGATTAGATTACTGTTCGCAAATAGTTAAGAATGTGGAATGTTCTAGTTTTGGGGAAATACGAAGATTAACTCAGGATATAGGAAGGGGTGGAGGTGCGTTTCCAACCAACTTAGGACTGACGACCTTATAATGATGGATTTGTAATGTAATGCAAATTATGTATAACAAATTATAATTGAAATTTAATTACCGGTATTTCCAAAGTGCCACAGCCAAATTTTTTATGCTGGGTTTTTCTAAAGGACAAAGATCTTTGCCTTCCACAAGCGCTACATCCTTGTTGGCTACCATTGTCTAATGATAATTGAAAACACAACAATGTCTACTAAATCGCAAAATCCTATTAGAGTCGACAAAAAATGTACACTGGGTCCGTCAACTTAATCAAAGGTTTTCCCATGCAACAAGCACCAATTAGGATTAGATACATGCTTCAACATGTAGCACATTAACAAAGTATATTCCAAGTTTCAAACTGTAGTTGTACCACACGTACGCGGCAGTCGAAATATTTGCCGAGACGGCAGAAAAAGAAATACTGAAAAAAAAGAAAATCGACGCGTTTTTATCTATTTTTCCAGTCACCAACACGACACGCTATCAAAACGTGTAGGTATGGGGAAAACACAAACACTCGCGGTGTTGCGATCGCGTAGAAAACACTACTGCACCTCGCGATTAGTTGTGGAGTACCTACACTACAAAACATTCATGACCTCATGTTGACGGACGCACTGATAAGAGTTAGTTTTTTCTAAATTTTTGCCAAGCCCCCCCCCCCCCGCGCGCAACACACGTTCGCTGATATACCGTATCCACGCACGTGCACTACATTATGTACAATAATTTTATAAACACGATAAAGAACAAACAATAATAAAGAATCACGGACTAATCAGTATAAATTAATTTTGCTAATTTTCGTACTTAATTAGTGATGGCCACAGGCCCGCTGTGACGCTATGATTGGTTTCCATTTGGCCATCTGAATTACTTCCTTAGTTAATTGAAAAAAAGCTAAAGGTCCAGTGATCCACTAGGGAGTAATTATCTCATCGGTAAAGGTCTATATGATGGGGTGGGGGGGATCGAAAGAGGAGGTCTCCCCCACCACTGAACCATAAAAAGTTCGTGGCTGTCTCACCCCCATAAAAAGTTATGGGGGTTCAAAGTTAATAAATATGCCAATTTTTATACATTTCTAGGCATGTAAATATTTATATAGTCATTCTTAAACAATATTCAAAGGAAAAACTAATGAAAAATACATAAAAATATTGAGAAAGTTATATAAAACATTATTTAAATACCTTTATCAATAGGGTAGGTTAGGTTAGTTTATCGTATCGGTTTTTGTTCAAGTGACCACCCTCTTTCGATCCCCCACCTCCACCCGCTTGAAAATAATTTTTTTATTGAATTTTATTTGAATTATAGTGTATGAAAATTGTCAAAATAATCAACTTTCAACCCCCATAACTTTTGATAGGGGTGAGACCGCCACGAACTTTTTATGGTACAGTGGTGGGGGAGACCCCCTCTTTCGATCCCACCCTCATAAACACCTTTATCATCTCATCCAACTGAGAAATTAGAAATCATGGATGATTTCTTTCAATATTCAATCTCCAATCTTCTAAGGTAGCCAATACGTATGTACATATAAATACTTTAAAATCTGTCAAAAATTAGAATCTTCGCCAATATTCCTTTTGAAAAGCTCTTATGTATATACAGTGGATTTAAAATTGAATCGAGAGGAAGCTTTAAGTTCTTGTAACTCTGCATTAAAACGAAATTAAAGACAGAGCTAAAGTTATTCGCCGCACTGGTCATTTTAGGTGGAAGAAATACTGAAGGTCTGTCTCTGGCGCATAGTGGCTAGAACTGATAAGGAGGGAGTACTGTGGATAGTAGGGTGACGCAAAAAATCGACTATTTTTTTTCAATCTCGAGTGAAAAAATGTTAGTTTTCGATGTTTTAAGAACCCCCTCCAAAAGACAGCTCAAAAAAATTGTAGCTCCTCTCCAAATTTTAATATTTCGAAAATCGCCAAAACCGAATTTTTTTTTATTCAATTTTTTTCTCATTACGGTATAATTTCCTAGACCAAGTAAGTTTCTGGAAGTTTCAGTTCAAAATTTGAATTTTGAAAGGTCGCTCATAATTTTTTTTAATTTACTAGTGCATTACTTT
>NW_020439124.1:72819-74136 GCF_000699045.2 Agrilus planipennis
CGTGCTGTCAAACCTACACTAGCAAGGAGATCGGGCTGAAACTATAGCTACAAGCTATCCAAGGATGGTACTATAGAATGTCACCTCAAGGTAGGCCTAGTGGCGTCATCTCTTGGTTAGGCCGGAAACTTATCAATCCACCCTCGTACTTTTAGAGGCGAGACACGGTAAGCAACTAATTTAAAACGTTAATAGTACCTTTTTCTGCTGCTTGGAATTAGGAAACCAGAATGAATTATTCAAAAATCAAGAGTAGAGTATTAAGAAATTACTCTCTCATGGATCTATAATTTACCATGTGGCCGCGTCAAAAGTGAACTCTACTCTAGTTAAAGATAGATATATGTATTTAAAAGTAAAGCACCTTGCTCGCGTTGTCTTTTCCTACCGATTTTTCCGAAGAAAATGAATAAAAACTGAAATTAAAGAGACAATTTATAATATACACGAGTTGAAGAAGGAATTAAGTTAGAAACATGGAGTCATTCGAGATAAATATTTTGGAATAAATGTAAAGCACAAAGTGTATATATCAAGAGAACAAAACAACATTCAACATAAAAAACATTTCCGGTTGCAGTCCGAATTGCAGAAGTTTAGTGAAAAGTGGCATACTTATGAAAACAAAGTCCACTGTGAAAAAAAAACATTACTCTATTGCTATTAAAAAAACACATACAATTAATTCCCTCATTAAATAATTTTCTATTGATATTGTACGTAATAAGTGAGTATTTCAGGTTTTTCTGTATAAAGTAGTAGTACATAATCCATGTATAAATTATTCAAAAGCAAGTTCAAGCACAACAGTTCCGTACCAAGGTCAATGTCAAACAAAGACTTCACATATTATTTGTATTTATTAGTGTTCAACCAAGCAAAGAAATTCATACGAAAGTAAATTAGCTGTTTGCATAAAAAAAATATGCTATAATTGCTATGTATCGTTTTATACGATATAGCCAACAACAATAAAAATAATTATAAATAAAATAAATTCCAAAAAAGCCCCAAAAATTACCAAGTTTAATTCACTTTTAAAACCTCTCAAAAAAAAAAATGTAAAATGCGAATTTGTTCCGTTTAGGCTGCTGCAAATTTGTATATAAAAAGTAACGCATTTGGACAATTTTTAAAGGAGTTACAGCGGTTTAAACATTTAATTGTTTAAAAAAACAATGAAAAAATAGATAAATTCTTTTTTTTTCTGAAAAGATAGTTTAACCGATTAAGATAAGTTACGAACCGATTAAATTATCAATTTTAAACTTTTAATAATTATTTTGAATTTTTTAAAAATTTCCGCGAATTTTGAGG
>NW_020439124.1:79455-89388 GCF_000699045.2 Agrilus planipennis
TGCCATACGAGCCAAGATTTACTCGCGGACTCGAGGGTATTTTTCGAAAACTTGGTTTACGGATTGCTTACAGTTCAAATGGCAACTCCATTCAAACTCTCCTTGGTAACCCTAAGGATAAAATTCCATTCTTAGAAAAGTCGGGGATATATGAAATTAGTTGTAATGACTGTAGTAAAAAATATATTGGACAAACTAGACGTTCAATCAAAACCAGATTTAAAGAACATCTAGCTCATGCTAGGTTTGGTAGAGAAGAAAAATCTAGTGTTGCCCAACATATTCTTACTGATGGACATAATATTAATATTAATAACCTTAAGTTAGTTAAAGAAGTTAGGAATAATCGTTTACTAAACAGTTTTGAAAGTTTATACATTTATAAAAATAAACAAATTGTTCTTAACAATGACAACGGTCCCATCCCTGGATCTCCGCTATTTAGTTTAGTTTAATTACGTTTATGATGATGATGTTAAGGTCCATTGAACATCTACCTTGTTGGCTTCGGGTCATGTTCACTGAACCTTAACAACTATCAGTATAAATTTAGGATTAGTTCTCATTTAGGTTTAGTTTACTTCAGTCCCTGAAGAAGGTAACTTTGTTACCGAAAAGTGCTTCGGACAACTACAGTGTCGTGTTTTGGCGTTGGGGTTTTGAGCTATTCTGTTTGTTCTGTGTAATTTCGGATTAATTAATATTACCTACCAGATGAATATCTAAAATCTTGATTTAAAATGATTGGAAAAAAATAGTTCTTTAAAAATATTGTATTCCTTTCTATTCGAAAACTTGGAATTTCAATAATCACATATTATAAGTGCATCGCCCAATAGAAAGACCAAAGATGACGTATAAGCTTAGAACCAGATACGAAGGACGTACACAAAATAGATGATCCAGCAACGAAAGACAAAGAAGAAGGTGTTAGAGGTGTTGATGATAATAGGTTACAGATAGAAAGCAGACAAGGGAGTCGAACTTCTATTATAAAAGAGTAGGTACATAAAATTGGAAGAAAGGACCGAAAAAATTGAGAAAGAAAATGATATGAAATCAATTTAAAATGATATTTCAATGTGGGGTCATGAATGCAAGAGTGAAAGAGGCGCAGAGTTCAATGGAATGAACGAAGAAGGGATGATACAGATAGAAAATCGTAAGATAATACAATAAATGAGAATGGTAAGAGGATGATATGAATGAGTGTGTTTTACTAATAGAAGAGATCGCAAAACAAAAACGGAAAGAGTATTTTAGGGGTAAGCAAGGCATTGAGAAGAATGTCAAATGGACAAGCAGTAGGAGAGGATGGAATTCCTATATGTAGAATGTGTTAAAGCTGTGAATGACGTGGATAGCAAAATGTTGAATGGGTTATTAAATAAAATATAAAGGAAATGGAGCAAAACGGTGATAGTACTTGTTTATAAAAATGGATGTAAGGATAAACCTGAGAATTCCAGAGGAGTGTCGCTATTAGATACGGATTCTAAAGTAATGACCAACATTTTAACGAATAGACTTAGTTGATATCGAAAATTTATTATCGGATGTAAAATAAATGTAAAAGAAGCAATTTGCAAAAACCTGTAAGGTATGCAAATAATTTTAGTATTGTTATCATTATTAATATTTGGATATTGGAATATCCGAATATTTAAATTTCAAAGTATTTAAATTAAGGATATTCAAATATTTCAATTTCAATGGCAGTTATTATTATACAACAAAAATAAACAAATGACAAAGTCACTTTCTCACACAATCATTGCTCATCAAGTGGATATTTTAAATTCCACATTCAACAGAAAGCCTTTTCAACGATCAGCAGTTTTTGTCATTCCTTAAGTTTTTGTCAATGACTCACTTAATTAGAAAGCGCTGTACCACATTCACATTTACCTCGGCAACAAAAACAACAGCGACAATTAGAAATTTGTTAATTACCCATATTACATTACTACAGGCAGATCCATTTGAAAGTCTTTTATACAACAATTATGTACAAATAGTAAATGCGACCAACGTTACATTATTAAACTATTTTAAAATTCATCTGACCTCGATGAGAAGAAATGATATTGTAAATCTTCCAAGGCGATCAAGAGTCATTTACAATTAATAATTACAAGTAGTTACCATTTACGTGCTTACTTGGAGATTCTATTAAAATGATTAGTCAACGACATAACTGATGGTTAATAATAATCGAGAAGTTTAGTAACTACAAGCTACACCTAACATTAATTTAAAATGGAATAGAATAAAATAATGAAAGAAATAACCTTATGTCTCCATCATCTGCCACGCTAATGCACCGACAAAAATTGACTAATTTTTTCTCCATTATTTTCGCACTTAACTTCTGGAGATTTGAGTAAGAAACACTTCCAGTATTAAGATACACGACCTTACTACAAAACAGTGATATAAACATATAAACAGCATTTTATTGATAACCTACTAACTGCAAATTATTTAAATTAGGAATTAATAGTTCGAAAACAGAAAAAAAAAGCTATTCCCATGCCGGGAATCGAACCCGGGCCTCCTGGGTGAAAGCCAGGTATCCTAGCCACTAGACCACATGGGATAGTTATTCAATAAGCTCTACTAAACTACATAATTACCTATTGAATATTTTTCCCTTTTAACAAAATTATACAATTAATTTATATTAAATAATTAAAAAATCTACCACCATTCATTTCTCAAAAAACTAAAGCTCAATTAAACATTTGCTGTCAGATTCACGAAGAAGAAAAATTCATAAAAAACAAGCTAACACACGTTCTGTATCTAAAGTTGTAATTAAACTTCCAGAAAAGAACGAGTCTAAACGAGCGAGCGAAAAAACCGATTTACTTCCGTTAATTTAAGGACACAATTAAGCAAATAACTTACGGCCAAGTGCCTGACCTACGTCTCCGCCTATGGCATTCCTCGTCCTCTTCCAAACTTTCTCTCTCACACTTCAAGTCGAAAACAACCATCGACTTTTTGTTTACTTCTTTTCTGTGAAGACAACTTAACCTATACTCTAATTTGTCCATCATTCTACATTTATGCAAAGTTGAAAGGTCTACATTCGATCCAATCCACGGCGATTCCATAATAAGTCACACAAAAAACGAACAAACAAAATATTGTCCTCTAGTAAAAAACCAGGCTATAATAGTCAATAAAAGTTTTCACTGAACAAAACATTGCAGCCGAAAGTTTTCCACATTTCCACTTAACAGGAACCGAAAAGTACATACGTACATCCGCGACAGAAACTTACAGTGAATGGAAATGGATCAGAGCTTGATATTTATTTATGTAATTATGTGGTGGCATTGTAAGAACAAAAATAAAGCGCAAGCGCACTTATAACTAAAAATTTATCAATGAAAAATAACACCCACTTTAACATATAAAATTACCATAACCCAGATAACACGACTGGTAGGTAACATGCATTGACGAAATTTGTGATTTTATCCACCAACAATAACATTTTTGTCAGAAAACGTATACAGTTGCTGTGTTAAATACGTGTGACTATCATAACAATAAGAGCGCTAAAATTTATAAAACGAACAAAAAATTGATGCGATGGCCGGGAATCGAACCCGGATCAACTGCTTGGAAGGCAACTATGCTGACCATTACACCACCATCGCACGTTACAAACACGTGCTCAATACAGTATAAAACTATACAGTTTCTAACTTTAATGTATTATTATTAGTAATATATCAAACTATTAATTTACGATTTTTTGTTAATATTTCTATATAACTCATTATAATTGCAATGTACATTGCCCTTAGAATATGGGAAATAACTACATTGCTGGAAGATCCGGTATGGTCTAGTGGCTAGGATACCTGGCTCTCACCCAGGAGGCTCGGGTTCGATTCCCGGTACCGGAATTTTTTAAAAATCAAATTTGTTTATTAGCATGACTCGTAGGCACTTTTTTTATATAACTATAAATAAAATAGTGAATGCATGTAGGTTTACACCTACAANATATACATTTTTGTTTTAAGAAATTGCTAAACATTTTCGTCTAGTACTGTACAGTTCTAGCCGATCTCCTAAGACCGCCCATCGAGAGCTCTATTCGTTCAAGTTTGTTCCAACTATTTCTGTCTTGCTCACCTCTAGTATGTATTCTTTCTATCTTCGCGCAGATTTCTTCAAGGTCACAATTCTAACAAATTGAAATGGACTATACATATCTGATACGATGCACGTCTGTGTTTTCATGCTTCGACACAATTCCTTGGAAATTGGAATCAAATAATGTTTACTCGATATAAGCAGATAAGCACGTTTTCTGTTGTGGTCGCCTCAACTTTTTTATCAATTAACAAAACGACCTTTGTAAGGCTTTTAAACGAACCACTAATCTCGTACTTAACTTACTCAAATAGCAAATAAAATTAACGCTAAAAAGACGAAGAAACGCTCGACCTCATCTGTCCAAACTCCTTATTGATTTATTTGCACTTAAACGTGCATTCGCCTTGGCCGAATTATTTTCCTCAATCTTACGAAGCACCGAACAGGTAAGTGTATGCAATTAATTTTTTAAAAATTCTTTAGTGAGTATCATAAATACCTTTAGGCAAATAATACAGTAACAGTAGCAAGCTCGAAGAAAAGAAAGATTGCCGTATTGTTTTTCTCCTATTTCAAAATAATACTAACCAAGGCCGCTCATGCAGATGTCATCGTTCATGGCCAATTAATCAAAAAAGCCCACAAATAGGAAATTAGGTGGATTTTCTATGAATTATTTTTCAAAAAGTATTAATACGAAGGTTAATAAAAAAGAAAACCAATGAACAATTTACAACTTATCTAAATCTAAAGTGCATTTATATAAAAATAAAAAGTGAAAATCAAGAAGAAATCTTGATCAACAACTGAATGAAGGGCCGATATTGGGCATTAACTATATCTATTCCTACAATTGTACTGTCTTTAATGATGTTGATGTAAATTAAAAAGTAGAGGTGACGGTATACATCCTTGTCTGACTCCCTTCCTAACATTTACTTCTCTACGTTGCAGGTCCAGCTCTATAACTGCCTGTTGCTCTTTATACAAACTAAGTATCACTCTTCTATATCTGCAACTCAACCCTATATATTTTTTTTGTATATTTAACATCTTGTTCCATTTAACATTGTCAAAAGCTTTTTCTACATCTACAAATCCTATATGCACTCTTTCTTTTTCTATCGTTTTCTCCATTGTTACCCATAAAGGGTTACTACCACGTTTCGTTTATAATCCTCTGGGACTTTCCCCGTTTCGTAAATGTGACTAACTAACTTAAACATACGATCCCTAACCTCTTGTCCTGTACGTTTTAGAATTTCCCCCTGTATCCCATCTACGCCTAGTGCCTTATTATTCTTTAAGTTTTTTAATGCTACATCGAACTCTTCTTTCATTATGGGATAACCTAGCTCATCTATCTCCACACTATCTTCCTTCTCTAATATTTCTCCTACTTCATGGCATACGTATAGGTTCTCTAAATATTCTTTCCTCATATCTGCCTTTTCCTCATTTTCTATCACAATTACCCCTGCATCGTTTCTTATATTATTACTACTGTATTCTACATCTCTAAAATTCCTTTTAATTATACTGTAAGCCTCATCGGTTCTAACTACTTCAAACTTTTCTTCTACTTCTTTGCACATCCTATCAATCCACTTTTCCTTAGCTGCCCTACACTTCCTAATTATTTCCCACTTTATATCCTTATATCTTTTTTGCCCTTCTACATCTGTCCTGTTTTTGTACTTCCGCCTTTCTTCTATTAATTCTACAATCGCGTTTGTTATCCAGGGTTTCCTAATTTCGTTTAGTTTAAGACCTAGTACATCTGTAGCTGCTGTGAGAGAGATCAGATGGAGAAAATGAAGATAGAAGAGAGTAAATGATTATGTGTGGAATATTACTACCTCCAGCATTTGCCTTTGTGATCTACGAAACGTATAGAAAAAGATAGATCAGAACAAACGAAGCAGGAATCGAACCAGTATCCTTCCTAATGCTAACCTCTTGGCTAACAAGTAACATTATAAATTTTTGACTCCAAGAAAATGGTATCACATCGGATACAGCAAGACTTTCAATCGAACTCATGCGTTCTGTTTTTCATGACGATGATCTTCAAACTTTCATTGTTAAATTTGCATTTCTCTGATTAAAAATTTTTGTACATTGTAAAACTACCGAACTATTCTCATTCCAAAAGCACCCTACCATTCTGCTCCGCCATTAAAGGTATTCAACTATTTAAACTTTAAATGTTTCGCCGAGCGCCAGCGCACTTTAAATCTTTAAATCCATAAAAAGTCTTACCAAACAATTCGAGTCATATTATTTCTATCGATAGTTCAATATCAACAATACACATACGATTATTAGATACGGATAAACGGTAAGTTAACTTCATCAATCACTTAACCGACGCAAAACGGCAAAACAAAATAGCATGTGCCCATGTCAGCACGTTATCAAACAAAAACTAAACTATCTACCGCCGCCTTCACGCTTAATTCGCATCAACGGTTGATATTTATCGATCTATTCAAATAGAAAATAATGCACGTTAGTTATAAATATTTCGTCATTGGAAACAAATTGACAACAACAGTTCAGTTAAACGGTACAATTTTATGCAAATTCAAGCAGAAAATTAAAGCTAAAATTGGTTTTTTTAAACTAACATTGTTACATTGAAATCTGTTATAACGTCATAACGGACGCCTCCACTAATTTTAAGCAAACAACTCTCTTATAAGCAGATAGTTTTTAGTAGTCCCGAATTACGTAATAGAAAATCCCAAATAAGTTAACCTTTCTTGAACAGACTCTCTTTTGGGCGGACAAGATATAAACGGACCCAACGGACAAAGTTAATACACCGGCAGTATCTGTGATTCCGCACCAAAAATACATTTGGTTATAATTCCTTATAAACGGACACCTCCATTGGGCGGACATTTTTCCACAATCCCATTACATTATCGTCCAGGTTCGCATCTTCCAGGGTCACGTTTCCGAGCTACACTGTTGCTTCAAAACACATTGAGGAATTTACCCTGCGGATGTACCAACACAAGTGCAATTTCGTGTGTGCCAAAGTTAAATATCTGGGACACATCATCACTCTTCATAGTATTTGTTCTAGCCTTGGGAACCTCATGATCATGCTAGAAATTGGTTTCCTCGCTATCGCCCGTCCTTTATCCAGACTAGCCAAGTAGGACTCTGCCTTGGACATAAAGGACCCTTACACGAACAATTTCAGGAAGTTAAAACAAGCCTTGACCTCCGCCTCGATCTTCAAATAAACAGATCCTGAATAACACTACACCCTAGTGACCGATGTCAGCGGCAACAACTTGCGATCATCAATTACAACCACTCATACAATCTTTTGAGTCTGGAAACATAGAGCAGTCTCGCCGACGGTTGTCCCGCGAATAATTTCTAGTGGGATGTATCCTGTACTGTTACGCCGCCGAAAACAATAACTAGGAGGTCCAATATGTCGTTCCCCGGGCTGTTGAAGACAAGCTGTTCGATGAATTCCATGGCACCCCGACTGCCGGTCATTATGCAATAGACCGTACCTTTCACAAAATCTGCCAACACTTTTAGTGGCCTAGACTCCTAAAGGACACCCGCAACTATATACGGAGATGTGGAACCTGCCAAAGTAGACAAGCAGAAGCCATCTGGTTTACTACAAACACCGATCGTGAGACAGCGCTTTGAAATCTTTGTAATTAACCTCTTTGGACTGCTACCGACCGGCCTAAACGGAGAGACTTGGAAGTTAGTTGTTGATGCCGATGTTTGGTCCTGTTTCCTCCTTTACAAGATCCCCTGGAGCATTTTTTCTGATAACGGAACCCAGTTCGTTGGCTCAGTAATGCAGAAGATTTGCTACTATCTGGATATTCAGCAGAAGTTCACCCCTGTTTCTCATCCATCAATATGGTTGTGGGGACCTGAATATCCAGTTGTCCAGCTTGATTTGAGCAAAACCACCAAAACTGGCCAAACAAGCAAAAAGTTCGCTCTCAGTACTGCCTGATATCAATGAACTGACTAATCAGCCGCATTCCTCACGTTTGGCCGCGAGCTTCGTACTATATGTGACTACCCAAACCAGTAAGGAAGACTGTCGCTGGACGAACTGCCGAATTCGTTCCTCAAAGAGATGGTCCTTGTGATCTTGGGGACCAAAAGACCCCACAGCTATGAGGTTGTTCCCCCTCCCCAACAGCCCTTCGACTCCCCGTTGTAAACGATTTTCGGATCGAATTTAGAAAGTTTTTTAATTTCCATAATAATTCACTTCTAAATTTCTAAATATTTATATAGCTAATTTCTAATCATTAACATTGGTGCAGAAGTGATTTCTTTTTCTAAAAACGAGTCAACCAGACGTTATTCTCTATTTTACATCTCTAGCGTTTTTTTACCCTGAGTTATCTGACTCCCTAAATATCGAAAATCAGCGGCTTCCAGTTTTTCGTCTCCTATTCTAACTCTACTTTTACGGTCTCTCACGAACCAATATATTTTATTTCAAGTTAATCTCTAACTCCCCCTTGCTAGATGCAGTCTTTTGGCCCTACATTCGAACTGGACAAATTATCCGATTAATTGATTAAAAATCCTACCCTCTGTGTGTGTCTATCCCTAAAGCTACCCTGTCTTCTTCGTAATACAAATAAAACAGTAGCGGCGGTAATCTACATCATGCTGTGTCTCCTTCCGCAATATTTACTTCTCTATCTCTACGATTTTGCTCAAATTCTAAACCACCTGTTGCTCCCCTACTCCTCCTATATTTTTAGGAGTTTTTAAGCATCTTTTCCCGTTTAACGTACCACATGTCTTTGTTTAACTGTGTCTCACACGAAATCTTACAAACATATTAGAAACAGAAGTGCAAGTACTTACATGACCATAGCAGAGTTTTTCATTATTCGACCACATGGTCCAAATTGTTGAACAGGCGACGGCGCATTCAACGACCTCGTTCTTCTGCAATAAAGAGGAAAAATTCAGAAACCTTTTATTTAGGATCTTTTTTAATTGAAAAATCAGTAAAATCAAGTGTATATAAAAATATATAATAAACAGAAGTCTCTGACTACATTTTTTGTGTTACGCATTACCTAACTTGTGGGGAATCTTTAAAAAATTCGGACAAAATGGATTTGTCACATTCGCCAAGATTACGTGCCATACCAGATACGTCATTGAAAAATTAATATCAAAATCACAAACGGAATAATTTGTACTAATACCATTTCTTTGCCTTTAATTTCAATATGAAAAAATCAGAGCGGATAGGGTAATAAAGTGTTTTTCTCGAAGTAGGTGTTTTATGCCCCTTCTGGAGCGAAATGTTGGTGCGATATTGCAATTAATAAAAAACTTATTAACCTATAGGCTCTGCCAGCGGCTCCACCCACTATTGTTTCATTAATTTGTGTTACAATATTATTTTAACGGAATAGTATGCAACTTATCCCCACCCTAAAAGTCTATTCTAAATAATAGTGAAAGAATTTTTGAAATCGGATGTGTAATTTCGGAATATGAAGATTGGAAAAACTTTGGCGGTTGTTGTAGAACAAACAGAATAGCTCAAAACCCCAACGCCAAAACACGACACTGTAGTTGTCCGAAGCACTTTTCGGTAACAAAGTTACCTTCTTCAGGGACTGAAGTAAACTAAACCTAAATGAGAACTAATCCTAATTTATACTGATAGTTGTTAAGGTTCAGTGAACATGACCCGAAGCCAACAAGGTAGATGTTCAATGGACCTTAACATCATCATCATAAACGTAATTAAACTAAACTAAATAGCGGAGATCCAGGGAT
>NW_020439124.1:91423-97390 GCF_000699045.2 Agrilus planipennis
TGGCTATTCTGTATATTAAATAAATTCAAAAACAAAAATTATAATTTACGGTTGAAAAAATATATTTCTCAATTATAATAAAAATTCATGTTTTTAAAATGGCTGTTTAACAAACTGTAAATAATATTACATAGTGATAGTTCAAAAAATATCTGTATTTTAAATCCACAATAAAAAGATTTTGAAAAAAAATATAATCTATTAATGTATGTGGCGGGAAAATTTTTATATTGAAATTTAAAACATCCATTTTATATTCAATTTGAATAGCATAACGAGATACGTCATTCAATTATCCCAAACGTCAGTGATACAAACAAAACACGTTGTTAGTCGGTGATTGTATCAACGCTTTCTTTTTAACACGCGGTCTGGATGGTCTTCATCCAGATCCGTTTTTCATATTTTTTCCGAATTTGTGTTAAATACTGGTATTTATAGTAAAGAACTAACTCGTTAATCATTCAAACAACAGATTCGGTCAGTTTGTTTGTGTCCTTCCTGTAGAATATCTTGTAATTGTGAGTAGTTTTTCTTTGTACCTGGTATCATTGTTTTCTAACTGCACACCATTTTGAACAATTCTAATGAAAATTAACTAAAACCCCATGCTGCATCTGATAGTTAATCTTAAATGTGATTTTTCTTCATTATTAATACATTTTGATTACAATGGGTACAATGTATGTTAAATTGTAATTAAAAATGTCTTAAAAATTGGTTAGTGTGTTTGAGGTTAATTTTCTTATTATCCGAATATTTGTTATTACGTATTTATAAAATTAATGCGTATCTACTTTTTTTTTACTTTTAATATCTTTTTACTAATAGATACCTGATATATTTCTATTTAAATTTGTTATTTATTACTATATAATTTTTACACTCACTTTAAACTAATAAAATAATACATTGGTTTTTTTGTACAGATGTCCGATCAAAACTTTGTAAATAATAGAAAAATGGCTAGTTGTGATCTTTCATTATCATATAGTAGCAAGTGTCGATTCTCGTATACCTCATGGTCTTGGTGTCCAACCTGTGATAAAGAATCGCCTCGTCGAAGGTGTAGAAGTGAATCATTAGAGCCTTGCCGTAGAAAGGGTAAGGAAATGAAAAATTTTTCCCCTAGAAAATACGAAAAGAATCGAGAGTATGAGAACATGGATTTAGAGTATGAAAATAAAGACTTTCGCTTTGATAGCTGCCGTATCAGATCAAATTTATGTGAGTTGCCAACCACTTACATTTCAAACAACTGCCAATTGACAAAAGTAGTCTCAGAGTGTCAAAACGACTACAGTGACAGTTCAGAAAAAAGTTCAAAAATTTACGAAAACTCATTCAAGTCATTTGATGTTCGTAATCAGACTTTAAATTTTGGTAATATGTTAGAAAAACAGGACAAAGACAAAAAAGCACTTGCAAAAGAGGAAGAGGGTAATAAGAGTTTGAAAAGTATCAACAAAATCAGTTTTTCAGTTGATCATGTTAAGCCCCACTTTCTACCAAAAAGCGCCGATTGCAACCGGCAATCACACTCAACCGGTGTCGCTAAAGTAAATTCTCTGAATGGCTTTTATTCTGGGGAAGATCCGGTATGGTCTAGTGGCTAGGATACCTGGCTCTCACCCAGGAGGCTCGGGTTCGATTCCCGGTACCGGAATTTTTTAAAAATCAAATTTGTTTATTAGCATGACTCGTAGGCACTTTTTTTATATAACTATAAATAAAATAGTGAATGCATGTAGGTTTACACCTACAAGGAATTGTTGCTGATTGGTTTAAATACAATAATAACAAATAGATCCCCACTCCTCTCATAAAATTTTAAATTTTATTATTCGTATGTACCTACAACTTCAAAATTACTGTTTTTAAATTTTTTAGGCGTTTCAGTTGTTAGGTACTAAATCTTCTGTTACATCCATAAGTCAATCGTCATATCATATTTTGTATCAGTTTGTAATTCTGATTTTTTTTTTTCCAGATTATCAGTTTTTTCCGTATTTGTTGATGGCAATGAACTTGTCACGATATTTTTCTCTTTGTTAACTTCTTCAAATGCATTTGCTATATTTATTTGTGCAGATGAAATAAATTCGGCAGTCTTCTTTTTTAGATCTTCAAGGATTGTTTCAATTTTTTCTCTAACAATTAACATATTTGTATCTTGAGAAAGAGAATTTTCCTTTAAAGATTCATCCAGGATACTTTTAATATTATTTACAGCTTTTTCAGTTTCATCTTTTATATTTTGCGCTTGTTCCTCTGTTTGATATGATCCATCAGTATTAACTGAATTCGCAATGGCCTCAGTTGTAAATTTACGGAACAATTTTTGATTAAAGAACGTAAACATTTTAATGAAAACCGGCTAATTTGACAAATTAAAGACACATGTCTAAAAACTAAAATTAGAAGTACATAGTACAGTTTTATGGACACCAAAAGTTATTGAATATATGGTAATCGTAAATGCCATAAACATACTTCATAAGTATATAATCAGTAATTTGTAAAGTTGAAGTTAATGTTCAGTGTTCACCATCTTATATAGGTAATTAGGTTCACTTTATGATGAAGCACTGCTGGTGTAGTGGTATCATGCAAGATTCCCATTCTTGCGACCCGGGTTCGATTCCCGGGCAGTGCATTTTTTTTTAATCCACTCCAAAAACGTGTACGGAGATCATTCAAAATTGAAAAACATAACAAGAAAAGAAATGAAAGAAATCTGTTTGAAATAAAAAAAACAAAATAATTATCCAATACAAAACGTAAATATAATAAGACAAATCCAAAATTAAAAACATGTTGAAACAAGTAATATATTATAATAATAAGTCCCCTTATTAGGTATTAAAATTGGATTTCGACCATGGTCTTCCTGAATGTTTATTTTTGAAATCAATTTTATAGTTTTTTCTAATTATTATAATTATACGATAACATTTATCGCTTTCTATGATAACTATTAACAATTTTCTAATTAGTTCATACTTGGACTTTAAATTTAATACCCTATCAAATAAGCATTCCGTTTGTGTTCCGCCACCCCTCGAAAGACGCCCTATACAAATATAGTGGAATGATTGCAAAAAGTAAACAACATTAATAAAACATTATGGGCCCCCGACAGTCATGCGTAGCCTCATCCCCGGCGGGGTTTCGTCGGTGCTATTTACACCACTAATTTTGTGTTAAACATTTAGTAATGAGTTGTTTCGTCTTATCGTTGAGAAATAAGAATGAAATCGGTCCGGTAATTTTTGAGTATGGTATAAATAGATAGTTGAAGATCTAACAGAAAGTTGTGTGGTTTTAAGTCCTATTTCATAAAATCCCTACGTTTCATAAAACACTTAATTTTGCTCTATGCCTACCCTACCACATCTTCAGATAGAATATCGATCATGGCTACAGGGCTTACGTCCTTAGCGACTTCCACAACTGCATAAGGTAACCCAAACTGGTTAATTAGCATAACTTCTTAAAAATCATAGGCTATCTAATAAGAACGTATAAAATAAAAAGTGATAGAATAAAATAACCCTCCCCGGCCGGGAATCGAACCCGGGTCTCCCGCGTGACAGGCGGGGATACTAACCACTATACTACCGAGGACTTCGTGACTTTGCACACTTTTAACCATAGTGTGAACGGTATATCCCTTTAATTAAATAATAAACAGATTTTAAAATTTATAACGTGTTTAGTAATAAATAATTATCATTGCTAACACAATTTTCATACTTTAACAGTGCTCGTTATCCAAAAAAAGACACTCCTTCGAGCCGGATTTGAACCAGCGACCTATGGATAACAGCATTATACAACCTCTACAGTCCACCGCTCTACCAACTGAGCTATCGAAGGGTATTGATTAACCGTTCCAAGAAAACAAATTTACAAGTACAGTCCAGAAAAAAATATGTTTTAAAATTATTTTGTATATTTTCAACCCATTAAAATTATTTCACATATTTTTNATCTACCTTGTTGGCTTCGGGTCATGTTCACTGAACCTTAACAACTATCAGTATAAATTTAGGATTAGTTCTCATTTAGGTTTAGTTTACTTCAGTCCCTGAAGAAGGTAACTTTGTTACCGAAAAGTGCTTCGGACAACTACAGTGTCGTGTTTTGGCGTTGGGGTTTTGAGCTATTCTGTTTGTTCTGTGTAATTTCGGATTAATTAATATTACCTACCAGATGAATATCTAAAATCTTGATTTAAAATGATTGGAAAAAAATAGTTCTTTAAAAATATTGTATTCCTTTCTATTCGAAAACTTGGAATTTCAATAATCACATATTATAAGTGCATCGCCCAATAGAAAGACCAAAGATGACGTATAAGCTTAGAACCAGATACGAAGGACGTACACAAAATAGATGATCCAGCAACGAAAGACAAAGAAGAAGGTGTTAGAGGTGTTGATGATAATAGGTTACAGATAGAAAGCAGACAAGGGAGTCGAACTTCTATTATAAAAGAGTAGGTACATAAAATTGGAAGAAAGGACCGAAAAAATTGAGAAAGAAAATGATATGAAATCAATTTAAAATGATATTTCAATGTGGGGTCATGAATGCAAGAGTGAAAGAGGCGCAGAGTTCAATGGAATGAACGAAGAAGGGATGATACAGATAGAAAATCGTAAGATAATACAATAAATGAGAATGGTAAGAGGATGATATGAATGAGTGTGTTTTACTAATAGAAGAGATCGCAAAACAAAAACGGAAAGAGTATTTTAGGGGTAAGCAAGGCATTGAGAAGAATGTCAAATGGACAAGCAGTAGGAGAGGATGGAATTCCTATATGTAGAATGTGTTAAAGCTGTGAATGACGTGGATAGCAAAATGTTGAATGGGTTATTAAATAAAATATAAAGGAAATGGAGCAAAACGGTGATAGTACTTGTTTATAAAAATGGATGTAAGGATAAACCTGAGAATTCCAGAGGAGTGTCGCTATTAGATACGGATTCTAAAGTAATGACCAACATTTTAACGAATAGACTTAGTTGATATCGAAAATTTATTATCGGATGTAAAATAAATGTAAAAGAAGCAATTTGCAAAAACCTGTAAGGCATGCAAATAATTTTAGTATTGTTATCATTATTAATATTTGGATATTGGAATATCCGAATATTTAAATTTCAAAGTATTTAAATTAAGGATATTCAAATATTTCAATTTCAATGGCAGTTATTATTATACAACAAAAATAAACAAATGACAAAGTCACTTTCTCACACAATCATTGCTCATCAAGTGGATATTTTAAATTCCACATTCAACAGAAAGCCTTTTCAACGATCAGCAGTTTTTGTCATTCCTTAACGGGAGTATTATGACTCACTTAATTAGAAAGCGCTGTACCACATTCACATTTACCTCGGCAACAAAAACAACAGCGACAATTAGAAATTTGTTAATTACCCATATTACATTACTACAGGCAGATCCATTTGAAAGTCTTTTATACAACAATTATGTACAAATAGTAAATGCGACCAACGTTACATTATTAAACTATTTTAAAATTCATCTGACCTCGATGAGAAGAAATGATATTGTAAATCTTCCAAGGCGATCAAGAGTCATTTACAATTAATAATTACAAGTAGTTACCATTTACGTGCTTACTTGGAGATTCTATTAAAATGATTAGTCAACGACATAACTGATGGTTAATAATAATCGAGAAGTTTAGTAACTACAAGCTACACCTAACATTAATTTAAAATGGAATAGAATAAAATAATGAAAGAAATAACCTTATGTCTCCATCATCTGCCACGCTAATGCACCGACAAAAATTGACTAATTTTTTCTCCATTATTTTCGCACTTAACTTCTGGAGATTTGAGTAAGAAACACTTCCAGTATTAAGATACACGACCTTACTACAAAACAGTGATATAAACATATAAACAGCGGATGTGTAATTTC
>NW_020439124.1:101117-106426 GCF_000699045.2 Agrilus planipennis
TAACTGATTTGTACTTTTAATACATGTAAATCGTTTAAGAACTAGCTGCGAAATGTAGAAATACATTCAGGTAACACTGATAAACTGTTAACAGCAATTTTCTGCAAAAAATAAAAACCATGTGAGGCAATCAAACCAAGTGTCACTTCTCACAGTACATGCTTACATAAAAATTGGTACTTTGACAACTCAGATAAGTATTAATATTCAATTAAAACCGTCATTCGCAAGTTTCTATAATTACATTTTTCTTTCAAATTAGTCTAATTAAGAAAAAAAATTAATATCTAAAAAGTAATGTCGCCCGAGCAGGGACTTGAACCCTGGACCCTTGGATTAAAAGTCCAATGCTCTACCGACTGAGCTACCCGGGCCTCTACAACTGAGTGCTTATAAACTATTAGTAACAGGAAACGATAAAATAACCATTTTTGAAATTGTTTACATATTTGAAACGGTATATTATTTACTTAATAATTTAATATACATAATTTTAAAGAAAATAGTATCAATAGAGAAAATACTCGTATTAAACTTCTTAACGCTTGTAAAAACAATTAATCTTACCTAAAAGCTTTTAATTTTGCTTCGGAATCGTCCAAAGACCTCTTAGGAGATATGAAAAAACTATCACCTTGCTGTCTTTCCTCTAATTCAGCAGCCACCATCGCTCTCGCAAGCTGAAGATCTTTTTCATCCATTTTCTTTTTTAATAAATCAAAAAAACCACTTTTAAACACTTGTTTTTAGCAAAGCAATAGTTTATTTCTAACTGAAGTATATCTTCACGATTATTTTATAGGTATACGTTTAATAATAGTCTTTAGTAAAAAAACTCACTCTATGAACTTTTAGGAACCGTTAATAAAGACACAAAAAATTAAAATTTGGTACATATGTACCTACTTGATATTTGCAACAATAAACAAGGCTAGAATGCCACATTTGAAGAGTTAACAGTAAACATGTTTTTAAATAAATAACTGTTTAATTACTAATTAGTAATTACTTTTCCACCTGATTGTCGTATTATTTATATAATGCCTTTAACACAACAATTATAACCATTATTGTTTATATTTTTCAAAATATAATAAAAGGCACCCACGTTTCTATTACGAAGCATAATCAGTGAGTGTAGAAGCAGATTTAAAAAAATGATACAGTCCGGCCCTGACCCACTAAAGTACTTATTGTTAGCAATTACTTTTATTACGATTCATTCTCAAAATAAAAGCGTACACTACAAAAATGTCCTATATAAATGAATTGCCACTTCCTTTCTTAACTGAAAAGTTATTGCTTTTTATATTATTTTATATTGGATTTATCAAGATAACTCTTACCTACCCGGAAAATTACAAAAACTAATTACTAGATACTTTTGCACATTTGTTTAATAAACAATATTATTAAAAAAATAACCAATAATAACGAACATGGGGAACGTTTTCAGTACAATTATGTAAAATAGATAACTGTTTTTTATGCCAATTTTTTTTCTATTTTTTGAATCGCGCATCGAAAATGTTAATCACTATTTTTAAAATCGTTTCGCTTGTTAATTTAATGCGCTACTGATCTTACAAGCATATTCCTTTAACTTAAAAGTAAAACTTTCTGCTGTAATGTTTGGAATAAACAAATCATAAAATATTTATGTAAATTCGGAATGTCACCGTCAGCTAAACTTTTAAACAAGTTTCCAGGTGTTATACTTAGTACAAGTAGCGTCAAATAGGTTTACGTAATAATAAACTGTTTATTAAACAAAATAATTTTGATATAGGTGGTTTTTTATTTTTTTATGCCTAGAATAAAACAGCCCAAATATTTCGCTTTATTTTGGGTTGCCTACAATGAAGCAAAATTTTTACAAACGCCGTCATTAATAGGTCATTTGTACCGTAAGGTGTAGCGATTTCAACTGTCAAAAATTAATATCAACAAGCGAAAAAATGGAAGATCTACAACTTTCGGACACATTGCAGCGTTATTTTTCGGACTTTTTTGTGTGCTGTGATGAAGAAAAAATTGGAAAAGTTCACGTTAACAAAGCAATAGAACTGATTAGGTCTGGAAATGTACCTCATGATGTTGTAACACAGGTACTTGCTTAATATTAAACATAAAACAGCCTTTTTTTCTTTATTTATTTGCAAATGAAAATTAGATTACGTTAAAGCTGTTATCATACCATAATATTTAAACGTTTTCTTATAGATATGTTCCATGTGTTGGGGTCCAAACATAAATTTCCTTAATAAAATACATTTTTTTTCTGCCCTGAAATTAGTAGCAGCTTATCAAGCCAAAATTCCTCTTTCAAATGAGTTAATAACTGCCAGCTTAGAACTACCATTGCCTAGATTTACATGGCCAAATTCGGAAAATCACAGTCCATTGAATGATTTAATCGAAATAGATCCAAATGAAAAATATAGAGAACACACAGATACAACCAGTACAGACTCTGAAGTTGAAAGTAGTGATCTAAATACAAATACTTTAAGAGGCTCACCTGAGATTTCCAGTACTGCATCTGATAGTCCGACACCTACTAACAGTGTTCAGGACAAAAGTTGGGCAGTTAGTGGTAATTGGCAGGGATTGGTTTCTGAAGAACAACGACAATTATTAGGTGCATTTCCTCACAATTTTTTATTCACATATAAAATCCATTGCTAACAAAACTAAGAGAACTAATAGTACCAATAGAAAGTTTATACATTGTACTTCATACATCTAAAATCTTTCATAAATCTATAGTGTCTGTATGTTTAGCTTGCATATATGTTTGATTATATTAATCACCATTATAATAATTCCTTGTAATGAATCTAAATGGTGGGTTTGACAATTAAGTAAAAATATTAAATTTTAATAAGAAGTAATGTAAAATAATAAGTAATATTGTTGCTAATAAGTTTTCTTTTGTTTGAGTTTTTGTTACAGCCATTTTTTATATTTTTAAGCAATTTATTTTTTGTAGGAACCGAAGAAGAATCGTCAGACCGCCATAGTAGTGATGATGATACAGAAATAACCAGTGAGGTATGGACAATTACCCAAGAACAACGAGAATATTACACAGCCCAGTTTCGGTCTTTACAACCTGACACAAACGCCTTATTAGCAGGACAAATAGCCCGTTTATATTTCGAAAAATCCCGATTACCAGTACAAGAACTACGTAAAATTTGGCAGTTGGCAGATATAACGAAAGATGGGGCTCTTAGTTTACAAGAATTTTTGATCGCGATGCACTTAGTAGTATTGCGTAGAAATCATATTGATCTGCCAGACACTCTTCCTCCGCAGTTAATACCTGGTAATGAGACACCTAAATCAGCTAGCCCAGATCAATTAGATCCTTTAGTTAAAACTAAAACAAAGGTTAATCCTAAAGAATGGAACGAATGGACTGTATTCAATGTTGATAGCCCACCAAGTAATTTACCATCACCAGGTCATAAACAAGGAGTAAACTACGAGGGACAAGTAAAAGGTACTATCGAGCAACAAACGAATTCAATTATTGGTCACATGACCACACAAGGTAATGAAACACCCCAATCAGCAAGTCCCGAAAATAATAGAGAATCTTCTAAAGAATGGATAGTATTTTACAAAAGCAGTCCCATGCAAAGTCTATCATCCCCTGGTCCAAAGCCAGTTAATTTCGATTTTCAAAAAGGAGCGCTGGAACGTGATCCCAAAATTTTACATCCTAAACCTTTAAGGCTCACTCCAGATAATAGTAACTCCCAAAACGATCCTGGTCAGCAACAAGACAACCAGGAAGGCCCCAGTCCAAAAAAATTCCTTGACTCAGTGAATCTCACCTCTTCCAGTCACCTTCACAATTCTCAACAGCAACACAACATTATAAAAGGTATCCAGAGGCCTCAACCAAAAAAAATAAACATCCCAGGACCCGGAGCCATCCCTCCCCCTCCCACATTACAAGCGCAACAATCAGACGAGGGTCCTATTAGTTTACCAACGTTTCCACCACCAAAAAAAGAAAAACCTCCTCCACCACCTCCAAGGCCCTTTAAGTCACACGGTCGCAGTTCCTCGTTAGATTTGAACCGTTTGAATAAGAACATTTTGGGTGCTCCGCCCTCTGTGCCCCCCAGAGTAAGTCCTGGGGTACAGAACGGCAAAAAATTGGTAAATCAAAGGTCTGAAGGTGACACTTGTTCTTCAACTTTAGAACAAGAAACGAATTTTGCAAATTTCGACCAGTTTGATAATGCTGAACATTACGAAAATGTTAGAGATGAAATTTTTCCTGGGGATGTGTACGAAGCTGAACGTAAGAAATTATTCGCTCAGTTTTCCATAACAGAAGGCAGCAGAGACTCATCATGTGATGCACCTAGGAAACATGGAGCATTCGAAGTATACAGGAAACCAAAAGAACAAGAAAGTCCAATAGATAAGGAAAAATGGGAATTGTTTCAAAAATTACAGGAAGAGAATACCGTATTATTAAGGTTGTGTCAGGAACTCAGTCAAGAATTGGCCGAAATCAGGGAGGAAAAGATGACGCTTAAAGTTAGATTAGAACAACAGATGAAGCAAAGCGGAGGATAGTCATTTGAAATCAAACGGTTGTTGTCTTTCTCTCTGTGTTATATTTGTCGCCTTATTTTGTAGGCACATGCAAGCAATTCTTATTTTTCGATTCTTGTTGATGGCTTTTCGGTATTTTAAGAAAAAAAAACAAATGCTGCATAAAATACCTAACAAGAAAAATAATATTACGCTATTAAGTTATTATTAATGTTTCATTATGAAATGTATTCTGATGAGCGCAAAGAATCTAAAAGTTATTTATGTACTAAAAAAAAAAAGTATCACCTCTAAATATTTATTTTTAATAAATAAATAGTTGTGAGTTCGTATAAAAATTGTTTATTAACACAAAGAAGTGCGAGACCAAATTTATGCAAGATGAATTGGTCAAAAGTACCCCTTATTTCCGACAGCAACGTATTTTCGATCAGGAGTAATTAAAAACACTAAGAGTGAAGTTTGGACGCTGAAAGTTAAGAGGAAGGCTTTGTTCGATCCTATTAGGGGTGCTTTATACCATCTTGTCTGCTGGGCTCATTTTCGATAAATGTTTCCAATAAGTTATACTTAAATGTAAAATATATTGTATGTATCTTACGATATGTTATATAAAAAAGAATGCTAAAAGTTTTGTTACATTTTGTGACAGTGTGATAAAGTTAAAACATTTAATTAGCAGATGTCGTCATTACGATACTTCATTTAAAGAGAAAACAAATTCATTA
>NW_020439124.1:106604-131096 GCF_000699045.2 Agrilus planipennis
CTGTTTACAGATTTAAATTTTGGTGCTTCGTGTTTGCAATACATAAAAGTTGATTTTTAAGTAGTTTTGTAATTAGTTACTATTATATTCATACTTGTTTGTAAAAGTCTTCTTTATTCTAGAATTCGCAAAAATAAAATAAATTATATATATAAATATGGCATTTTATTAGATTATTTGGTATTGTAAAATAAAATAATTGCAATTCAATCAATGAACAAATCTGGCTATTCTGTATATTAAATAAATTCAAAAACAAAAATTATAATTTACGGTTGAAAAAATATATTTCTCAATTATAATAAAAATTCATGTTTTTAAAATGGCTGTTTAACAAACTGTAAATAATATTACATAGTGATAGTTCAAAAAATATCTGTATTTTAAATCCACAATAAAAAGATTTTGAAAAAAAATATAATCTATTAATGTATGTGGCGGGAAAATTTTTATATTGAAATTTAAAACATCCATTTTATATTCAATTTGAATAGCATAACGAGATACGTCATTCAATTATCCCAAACGTCAGTGATACAAACAAAACACGTTGTTAGTCGGTGATTGTATCAACGCTTTCTTTTTAACACGCGGTCTGGATGGTCTTCATCCAGATCCGTTTTTCATATTTTTTCCGAATTTGTGTTAAATACTGGTATTTATAGTAAAGAACTAACTCGTTAATCATTCAAACAACAGATTCGGTCAGTTTGTTTGTGTCCTTCCTGTAGAATATCTTGTAATTGTGAGTAGTTTTTCTTTGTACCTGGTATCATTGTTTTCTAACTGCACACCATTTTGAACAATTCTAATGAAAATTAACTAAAACCCCATGCTGCATCTGATAGTTAATCTTAAATGTGATTTTTCTTCATTATTAATACATTTTGATTACAATGGGTACAATGTATGTTAAATTGTAATTAAAAATGTCTTAAAAATTGGTTAGTGTGTTTGAGGTTAATTTTCTTATTATCCGAATATTTGTTATTACGTATTTATAAAATTAATGCGTATCTACTTTTTTTTTACTTTTAATATCTTTTTACTAATAGATACCTGATATATTTCTATTTAAATTTGTTATTTATTACTATATAATTTTTACACTCACTTTAAACTAATAAAATAATACATTGGTTTTTTTGTACAGATGTCCGATCAAAACTTTGTAAATAATAGAAAAATGGCTAGTTGTGATCTTTCATTATCATATAGTAGCAAGTGTCGATTCTCGTATACCTCATGGTCTTGGTGTCCAACCTGTGATAAAGAATCGCCTCGTCGAAGGTGTAGAAGTGAATCATTAGAGCCTTGCCGTAGAAAGGGTAAGGAAATGAAAAATTTTTCCCCTAGAAAATACGAAAAGAATCGAGAGTATGAGAACATGGATTTAGAGTATGAAAATAAAGACTTTCGCTTTGATAGCTGCCGTATCAGATCAAATTTATGTGAGTTGCCAACCACTTACATTTCAAACAACTGCCAATTGACAAAAGTAGTCTCAGAGTGTCAAAACGACTACAGTGACAGTTCAGAAAAAAGTTCAAAAATTTACGAAAACTCATTCAAGTCATTTGATGTTCGTAATCAGACTTTAAATTTTGGTAATATGTTAGAAAAACAGGACAAAGACAAAAAAGCACTTGCAAAAGAGGAAGAGGGTAATAAGAGTTTGAAAAGTATCAACAAAATCAGTTTTTCAGTTGATCATGTTAAGCCCCACTTTCTACCAAAAAGCGCCGATTGCAACCGGCAATCACACTCAACCGGTGTCGCTAAAGTAAATTCTCTGAATGGCTTTTATTCTGGAAACAACGAAAAAACATTCAGGAAATTTTTAGAAAAAAACAAGTCGATTAATACTACCAAAGGCGCCCAAAGTTATCAACCTTTTAAAAATTCAAAAGAGGTTTATAATAAATTACTCGAAGCTGAGGCCAAAAATGCCCATATTGTAAATAAAATTAATTTAATAGAAAGTTTCAAAAATCCAGTGGAAAATATGAAAAAAAGTTCAGCACACAACATTACAAACAAAGAAAAGCACCAACAAAGTGATCATACAGTGGACAATCACGAGTTTACTTGTTCCCAAAATGAAGAGATAAACCAAGGTTTTCCTCCTAAATTGGTCGAAAACCAACAAAAGTCACATCTCAAAAGTCGGATTACTCAAGCTGAAAGTAGACCCTTTACAAGTTTCAATTTTAGCAACCAAAAAACACTTTTCGAAAAACAAATTAGTCGATTCGAAGATTTAAAGAACCAACTTGAAAATCAGAAATCATTATTAGAATGTCAAAAGGCGTACTTTGACCAGAAAAAAAAAGATAGACCTGTATCTTCACCACCTTGGCTAGCCAGTCCACCAATTAAAACAACCGTTAGTAAACAACCTGTTAAGGTAACGAAGACAAACTTGGGGAACGTCGAGATAACTATTGGTGGAGCGCCTGTTTCCCACGACACCAACACTTATTACGAAAACGCTAAAGACGTGTCAAATTTGCGAGACAAATACTATAAGGAAATTGAAATGCTCAAATCCAGGATGAATGAGATAAGAGAAAAGGCCCTCTCTGGACAACAGTATCGTTATAAAAACGATATTATTAATAATCTACAAAATTCAACTCCGGAAAAGAAGGACGGCGGTTTAAAGGATGCAGTTAAAAAAAGTGTTAATGGGGCCCTTTTGAAAAAGAAAGATTTGAAAAACGTTAATAGTAAAGTTTCATTAAAAACTAGAAAGCTTAATAACGTCAAACTTAAAAAAACCAAGTCCAAATTCTTAAACGGTGCCGATTCAGGTCCAGACAGGTAATTTAGAAAAGTCTAATGGTATATATTTTTTATTTTCACTGAATGGTATTTTTTACTGAATTTTAAATCCAATTTTTAATAACTACAGTATAGCAAACTTAATTTAAATATTTAATTTAATTTCTGTCATTTATCCAAAAAGCTTGCTATTTAACCATCACATTTCTATCATTAAGGAATTAGTAAAAATTAAACCAATTGTTTCAGTGAATACAGCGATTCAGAAGATTGTGAAGGGCTGGACATAACAGAGTCAGTACAAAGTATTGATGCCACTAACTCAAAAAATACAATCAATGATGATAATGAGAAAGGTTAAATATCTTTTAATTTATTTTTTTTTTTCTATTTGAATATAAGTAGAAACTTACACAATATGATTATTAAGAGATCCTAAAAATAAAAAAGTTACTCCAATTTCTAATATAATAAATCTTTTAGGAGATGGCGATAATTGTTCATGGCCTTTAAGGGAAAGTTTATTTCCGCACATCCCTCCTTATATCCGATTCAATATGCACAATGGAGAACCGTTTAAGCTACCTGCAGGTCGAAAATATATGAAATGGAAATTAACTAATATCACTCCCGTTTTAGTGCGCAACACTCTAACGAACACTGGGTTTAGATTGATAAGAAGTGAGTTTACTAGAGGTCAGCATCCCCATTTCCTTATTATTCCGTAATCCTACTTCCTAAGTTTCCTAGATACCGAAATGTGTTTTTATTTTAAAAAGGCATAATCATTTGTTGTGGTTTTGTTTTTATTGTGTGAAATGAAAAAATTTTTAGAGTCTACTGAGTGGGTGGGTACATGGGGGAAACATATGAAATCTCCCATGTTTAAAACACTGAAGGATAGCCAAAAATTAAACCATTTTCCTGGTACATTCCAAGTGGGCAGAAAAGATCGACTTTGGAGGAATTTACAAAGACTTATGTTAATGTATGGCCATAAAGAGTATGTAAAAAATAACTGAAAATTTGTATTTAACTCTGTAAATTAAAAAAAAAAATTTTCAGATTTGGATTTATCCCCAGAACGTACATATTACCCCAGGAAGTGAAAGTTTTAAAGCAAAATTGGAAGAATGGCGACGACAGCGAAAAGTGGATTATCAAACCTGTAAAGTTGTTACGTTATTTTTATTTTAATTTATTCATTTTTAAACTTGTTAATACAGCCTGCTTCTGCCAGAGGTACGGGCATACGGGTAATACATAAATGGTCTCAGTTGCCAAAGAAGGCAAATTTAATAGTGCAAAGATACATTTCCAATCCATTTTTGATCAACGGTAACAAGTTTGATTTACGCCTCTATGTTTTGGTTACAAGTTTCAATCCTCTAAGAATCTACCTGTATCCGGATGGTCTGGTCAGGTTTGCTAGTGGTAATTTTGAATTTTTTATTAAAAGATATTCTTCAATAAAAAATAACATTAATTTTAGTTCAGTACAGTGATAGCAACAAAGACCTTAAAGACAGATACATGCATCTGACAAACTACAGTATAAACAAATTGTCGAGTAACTACACCGCCAATGACGACGCCAATTCATTTCAGGGCCATAAATGGTAAATGGTTTGTCATTTTTTTCAGTCTTTTACCTATCTTTTATCTGAACTGCCTTATAGGACTTTATCGAAATTATGGGAGTATCTTCAAACTAGAAACGTGGATACAAAGGGTTTGTGGAGGTGCCTTCAACAGTTGGTCATAAAGACCATGATTAGTGGGGAAAGCACGATAGTCCCATTAGGGAAAGATAATATGAGCAATAGGTATAATTTTCTCTCTTAATTTCTTAAAGAAATTTTTGTTTTAAAATGATAAAAATATCATTATAGGTACAATTGCTACGAACTCTTTGGCGTGGACGTGTTGTTGGACGAGAATTTGGACCCCTGGTTATTAGAGGTATTGTTAAATTTTTAATAATTATTTAAAATAATAGATAATTCGTTCTTAGGTAAACATATCCCCTAGTTTACATAGTCAATCGCCTCTAGATGCCCATGTAAAAGGTCCCATGGTACAATCTTTGTTCAATTTGGCCCAGTTTCACGTCCCGCCAAAAGTTATTAAGACTGGTTGCAACTTTGAGTGCTACAACTCAAAGTTATACTCAGTTCATTTGTTTAAGAAAGAACAAGGCAAACATATGCATTTTGCAGCGAAAGAGAGAAGAGATGAGGTAAAATTCATTATTCTTCGTTGCATTTTAAACAAATTACAGAGGGATTTGAGGGGATACAATTGGGGAAAAACAAGAAATGTAAAATAAATTGTAGTTTTATTAATTTCGTCAATGTTTTCTTGAAGTATTTGACCGCAATATTGGAAAAACTTACTGGCGACGATGTTCGGCATTTAACTCAAGCAGAAGACGAACTTCAAGTTAAAGGGCAGTTTGAAAGAATTTTCCCCACAGCATCCACGCATGTATACTTTCAATATATGGAACCACGATATTACAACCGCCTGTTTGATGCTTGGGAACACAAATACGAAAGGAACAGAACAGCCGGTAATTTTAATAATTAGTTTATATTTAATAAGTTTCACGTTGTCACTAGTAAGCTTTTTGTGAAACATTTTTTAAATAAGGTAAATAAAGAAAAAATACTTTTTAATGTTTCAAGAAAGTTTTAATAGTAATATTATATTGCCTGTACTGTATAGGATAAAGTACTAAACTTATTAAAACTTTTATAATACTTCGTAATGTATCTTTTCTTTATTTAGGCTTGATTTAAATTTCCTTCAAATTACAGGGATCAAACGCCTAAAGGATCTATGCGAAACTAAAATGCATTTGAAGGTTGCGCCTGCGCCTAAAGTTGTTCAGGTAAGCTGTTATCTCAATTTAGTAATCGGTATTTTTTTGCAAAAATAATTAATCTCATATTAAATTAAATTAATATTTGTTGCAATTGGTTGATTGTTGTGAACAAAAATTGTATGTTAAAACTTTTTACTAACTCCGAATTTTCGAAGGCCCGAAATTTCGTTGTGGCCAAAATGAAAAGTTTTTCGTCCCAGTGTCGCAGTAAGTCGTGATGATTTCGCAGTAATAATAAATGATATTAAGTAATAATTGCTATCTAGAAAGAAATGGGAACATAGCGCCCGTATTTAGAGTATCGTAACACATGTGTCCTTAATATTATTATTATAGATAAATTATTAATTTCATATTACGCTACTATTTCCGAATCGATGTTCCAGGTATAGATTTAATCGAGAGGTTAACAACATTAAAAGTTTAATAAATTAATTCACCTTTTAGCTTTCCTATTGATTGTCGTAATTCATAATGATTTATTTCTAACGTGTACAATCCACTCTTATGTTGTTAACCCCTTAGTAGTTAGGGAGGTGGTCGCATTTTGATACATGGTTTTATTGTTGTTGGTAGTAGTATGTAATTTGTGCGAATTACAAAAACTAAAGTAGAAAATACAAAAAGCGATCATACAGTTATTAAAAATTTAAAATTTTTAAATTTCAAATATCAGTTTTTTCCTACGATAATATCATTTAAAATTTTTGCAGTCAGCTCCTTAGCCATCTGAGTTATAGTTGTAAACGTGTGCATGTTTGTATAAATGTAAATACCCAATTTGACCATAAAAATTGATTACCATGTGTTTTCTAGGATTTTGTTAAACAACTATTTAGTTAAATGCATTTTTATGCCAAAGAAACATCTTAAACTATGTAAATGAAAACAAATTCATTATAATTGAAAGTTTTCTAATGTTTATATTGTTATAAATTATTATTAAATTGCAGAATGGCCAGAATGTTCATAAAAAAATTTAATAAACTCCAAACGTAATTAATTGTAACTGCAGTAGAAAAATAGACATATACTAAATATAATGTTATAAAAGAATGTCAAAAAATTGAGAATCGGCTGTGGAAGACAATAAAATGTTAATTAGAACTTAAAGCATTAAAAGTTATTAATGCTGTTTTCTTTTAATTTTTTAATTCTGTTTACAGATTTAAATTTTGGTGCTTCGTGTTTGCAATACATAAAAGTTGATTTTTAAGTAGTTTTGTAATTAGTTACTATTATATTCATACTTGTTTGTAAAAGTCTTCTTTATTCTAGAATTCGCAAAAATAAAATAAATTATATATATAAATATGGCATTTTATTAGATTATTTGGTATTGTAAAATAAAATAATTGCAATTCAATCAATGAACAAATCTGGCTATTCTGTATATTAAATANAAAAAAAAATTTATTGATGTTAGAGTTTATTTATAGAAAAATCGAACGTAACTCAATGTTAGAAATTATTTAGTTAGTAATCGTGTAAACGTTGTTGAAAGTCCTAAATCAAATTATTTACAATTTATATATTTTTTCGTTCTATGAAATGTAGTAATACCAAAAGCTTCCAAAAATCAAATAAATAATTTGTATGAGGGACTTATTGATACTAAAATTTTTGTTTATTTTAACTTGATCGGTTTTGCAGAGCTCGCAGAACATTAATGTGACTCCAGATCAAGTAAACAATCCTACAAACGTGCAACAGCTAGAGCCAGAAAAGAGTGCAATTCCACACAATCTGTTCACCCTTAATCCTGTAAAAGAACAACAGGGTGCATTGTTTAATAATTTGATAGTGCCTCATTATCAACAACTTCTACCTTCAAAAGAAGGCCAAAGTCACCCGACTTCGTCATCTGACTATACTGCTTGTCCTTTAAAAATAAAAGATGTCATTAATCCTTACGTAGCAACTCCTGTCGTTTGAAACAAGACTGAATCGACACCACCCCCATCGCACTTGTTTAGGTACGTTTATTTTAAGGACATCTATTTCTGCCCTATCCCTACGTACGAATCATGTTGTATTTTTATAATTCGTCGTCAATCTTTTAGAAGATTTTTGATTGTCAACCAGTCTTTCTGGACTAGTAAATAATATAAACATACCGTTTATAATTCTTTTTTCAGATGGTTTATGTGTATTTTAAGTAGGGTTTTGTAAAACATTGCTCTTTTTCTTTAAAAAGGGTAATTTTAATTTTTTGTTAAATTTGTCCATTTATTTTTTGTAAGTTAATTAATAATTTTCATTATATTCCAAAAATTAGTGTAACAATAAATAAATATATACAGCCGAACGTAAATTGAGGAAAATATATGAAACAGTTTGTGCGAGGGTACGTCAAAGTATTAAATTTTACACCAAATTTTTGTCCTAGAATGTATATTTGTAATAGGATTCTATATTTTGAGGCTTTTGTTTGAACGATTTCGTTTGTGTGGGTGAATGAAATATGTACAAAGAAATGTGTTTTCCATGTATTATCTTTGTTTTGGGAAATTTTCAATTTCTTTTAACGTTAACTGCCAGTAGGTGTGCATTAATTTTATTTCACTTAAACGGCCATTTATAATTGTTTTTGAAAAGATAGCAAAAATGTGCTGCAAGGTAGTGGTTAACAAAAACCGATATACATGTAAAAATAAATTAACTATTCCGTACTAATTGAGAATTTATTACTATATTAAAATTTCGCTTTGAAATTGTGTTCATTTTTAATACATTTTTATAATTATTGAAAAGATTACAACGTATTTGGAAGGCCTCAAAATGTTGCTCACAACAAAAAAACCACAGCCTGTATAGCACACATTGTGCCAAACAAAACATTGCTAAATAAATTTTACTATTATAAATTTTGAATTATTAAGTGGACGTTAATTGGGTTCAGTGTTTCAATATATATTTTAGTGAAAATAGTTTAGAATATCTACGTTAAAAAATTATTCCATTAAAGTATTTTATTTGCTTTCTCAAATGAAATTGTAAAATAATGTTAAAAATTGTACAAATAATAGAAAATTGCTATTATAACAATAAATAGTAATTAACGTTGTACTTCATTTAATTCCGCGTCTGAAAAATTCGTAATTGCAGTCGTCATTTCTATTAATTCTTCCTCGTTTTCTTGAATCTTTACCTGGTTCGTATCGGACGAACATTTGTTTGAAAATGTTTGCAACGGGCCCCGCATATTGTCTATCGCTCGGGAAGTACCGGCAATAGGTTCGAAGGTATCGTCAGACGAAGACAATGTATACTCTTCTTCCTCTTCTGTTAACCACGAATCAGTTTCTGAATCTAAAAGAACGACAAACGCCAACTGAGGAAACCGAAGACAAAGAAGAGTGTCCAATTGGTAACATTTTTTCAATTTTGTGAATCCTACATTTCTGACAATATGTAGCTTCTTTTATTTTGAAAGAATTTAAAAAGTTAATTGTAATTTAAATTTATATGTGCACGAATTATTTTATAATTTTTTTTTTACGTTGGGAAGGTACTGTTTACTCCAAACTTGAAATGGTTTGTCCGAAATTTCTATATGTACTAAATTCAAAATTCTGAAAAATGATTTTGGAAATTTGAAGTGTATAATACAAAGAAATTATAGTGATAAATTACTGTTTTTTAAATCGTGTAAAAATGTAATTGGGCGTTCTAAACTACAATGAAAATGCTCATTTGAATGACTATTTTATACCTGACTCAATTTCATTTTGACCTCTAATGGANAACGTGAAATTAATTCACTATTTGTTGTTTATATGTTTGTTAAATTTTATTTTTTTCAATTGCAATTAGTTTCTTTATTTCCATTTAGGTATGTCGTTATCGATCTGCGAAAATAGCAAAATATGTGTCCTTCCCACCTACTTTAGACTTAGCTCCGTTTTGTTCGAAACGTTGCCAAAATCTTCCCACGTTTGAAACGGGCCAGACTAAGGTCAACTACTCTTTGTATGGCGTAGTGGAGCATAGCGGATCAATCCACGGCGGTCATTACGTGGCTTATGTTAAAGTACGCGCCCCTCTCGACAGGGACAGTTATCGCTGGCAGTTCTTGCCGAAGAATCAAAAGGAAGGCGAGCCACCGAAGGAACCTCGATCATTGCCAGAATCTTCACCACCTGGCAAATGGTATTATATCAGCGATACATACGTAAATGAGGTGCCCGAGTCTAAAGTTTTAAAGTCGCAGGCCTATCTTCTTTTCTACGAAAGAATTTTGTAATAGGTACTAATTATTTCTATTATTGTAATTACTGATTGGTTGATTAATTAATTGATTTTCGTCGCAGTTGACCGATTTTATTGAGATAGTTAATTGGGTGGATTTTTCGGTTGTGCAATTTTGAGGGAATCGTATTTTTTTTTTTTGTGTGAAAAGATTCATTACTTCGTTAGTGTCCATGAAATAATAATATACTTTTAATTTTAGTTTGCCTTTCAAATAAAGCCAATTCTGTTTTTATATAGTTTTGATTTAATATGAATAAAAAAATCTGCTTTTTACATTGGGTGTTTTGACAAAAAAAAACATTTTTTTTAAGTTATAACGGTGACTAAAAAAATTAAAAAGTGTTAGTTTCTTTTCTATATGTACTAAATTCAAAATTCTGAAAAATGATTTTGGAAATTTGAAGTGTATAATACAAAGAAATTATAGTGATAAATTACTGTTTTTTAAATCGTGTAAAAATGTAATTGGGCGTTCTAAACTACAATGAAAATGCTCATTTGAATGACTATTTTATACCTGACTCAATTTCATTTTGACCTCTAATGGACAAGTAATCTCTATTTCTTCGAACCCTACGCATTGATACGTTTATTTCTAACTGCATACGAACATCAAATGCCATAAACCCAACATAAATTAATAACGGAAGACGGAATCTACTTTCCCATGCTAATTTTAAAAGAAAGATTAGCGGCGACATATTCATTTTACTTTTCTGTAAACTCTACATTAACTTATTTAACTTTACCAGAAACCTAAAAAAAAATTTGTATGGAATGAATAATATATTGATTAAATATTAATACAACATATAGTTTACATATGTATACGTAATGATACAAAAATAAAATCTTTTTTTTGTAAGCAAAGCTACTATAGATAAATGCAAAATATTTAACATAATATTGTTTAATTCATTTTAAGTTCTGTTATAATAATCAATAATACTTCCAGATTTAAAATCACCCATTTCCAAAATTCTAAGCATTTTTTTAACGGTCTGTTCAGGGGTTAAAATCGTTTTTGTTTCTAATAAAGAGACGAATTGGTCTTTTACTGTTTTGTCCTTCATATTAGTAACAATATCTTGTACCATATTGGTATCCACAGGACCAGGAGAGTAATTTAATACAATAATATCTTTCTCCTCTGTGGCAAGTACTTGGAAAAATAGATCTCTTGCTGCTTTGGCCGAACCATACATGGACATGTTAGCAAATGGTACTTTTCCACAGAGGGACGTTATATTCACAACAATCAAATTTTTTGTTTTCTTTCGTATTTCAGAAACAAAAGCTGCATTTAATAATACAGCAGAAAAGAGATTTAAATCATAATAATTACGCCATGCTTGCAAATCGATAAGTTCTGTTGTTGGATTTAATGTTCCAACATGGCCAGCATTATGAAATATTATACCTTGTTCAATATTGTTTACTTGATCAACTGGTTCTTTAATAATAGTTTCAAACATACCGATATCAGGTTTAGATAGATCTTGAGCAGTTGTTATTATGTTCAAATCTGCATTTTCTTTTAGCATTAAAGACTCAGTTTCCTTCAAACCTGTTTGAGACCGAGCCAACAATAAAACAGTAGAGATTTTGTTTACAGTCTTAGCAATCTCAACAGCAATTGCACGACCAATACCTTGAGATGCACCCGTTATAATTATATAACTAATTTTTGAAAAATCTACTGCTGTTGGCATTTTATTTTTATCAATAATAAGAAAAAAAATGTCTAACCTACAGCTTATTTGCTTGGATAAGAATTCTTAGACTTTTGTGATTCCAATGTTCCTGTTACTTCTGCAGAGTCTTCGTTTTCGTGAGTTTCGTTTATTAGCTGGTCGTATTTTATAAATTCAACTATTTCACCTTTCGATAACGCCTGTTTTTCAGGAGCAATAGTGCGCAATATCGAATAAGTTTGGAGTTCCTCTTTTAAAAAATCTTCCTCAATTTCAATTGGACAATTTGTCATATCACATAATAACTCACGCATGCAAGCCTCACGTTTCTCTTGGAGTTGTTTAATAAAACTGGGATTTGATTTTAACTTTTTCAATTTACTTTCTAACCAAAAAAAAAACAAAATTTTCAATTATACTATGCACCTACGACGATATATTATATTGTATTACCTAATATTGCAATGTACTCCTTAGAATCGGGTAAAGAATCGATAAAATTATCTTCGAATGACAAAAACTCTTTTGGTTTTTCGAAAGTTTCAATAATTTTTACACTTTCTCTAGAAATTGTCCACGGATCCATTTTTATTTACGTCATGTATTTATGTTTACATCCACTGTTTTAAGTTGGATTTACACTGCATAACCATAGATTTAAAAAGATATATATATATATGTATATATCAACTCAGATCATATTTTACGATGTCTAAGTAGTTATATTTCGTTAGCTTCATTTCATTAATTAATAAAATTAGAAGTGGGCTTTTGCAAAGAAATGTGAATAAAAAAAATCAAATAGCTTATTAAACAAACTATAATTCTTAATCATAAGTACAACTTCAAAGTCTATCAATAACATCCAGGAAATGGATCTACTCTATTTTTTCTTAAGACAAACTGTATTTTTCTATTCATGTCTTCATTATAAATTGCTTTACACCTTTCANTAACATGCCCTCAAACATCACAACCTAAAAAAAATTTTGTAAGATAAAAATTTTTCTTTTAAGCATAATAGATACCTGGAACGGTTTTTCGTAATATCTAGTTCTTCTGTATTGGTCTAAAATACCTTCTTTCCCTAAAATTCTATTTAGAATTTTGCATGCCGCCTCTACGTCATTATTTTGAACGAAAACTGTCCGTGCTATAAATTTAGCGTGACGCATCTTTTAGAATTTTATGTAAACACAACCTTAGAAAATAATAAAAACATTAAGGTTAGATTTGTAAGAATGTATAAATCCCTAAATCAATAAGCATTTTAATGATGAGATGATGACTAAATTGCAAAATACATACCGTTTTAAAAAACTATGAAATTATTAACGACTCGGAGAAAAAAAAGAGGATACAATGTTCTTCTATTGCAAAAAGGCAATTTTGCAACACATCTCACGACCTTCTTTACTTATCTATGTTCTTTATCATAGAATAATCATAGATTAAGTTTTTTACATAATTCTTTACTTCAGTATTAGTTGTGTATGAATGCAAGCAACCGTACATAATTAATAAATAATTTAACAACTAACATCCTCACTATTATGAATAGTTTTTTAAGTTTTGATGAGAAGTTAAATTTCATATCAATATAGGTGGAAGGGGCAGAGATGAACTTGTAAAATACTAAAGTGTTTAAAGGTGGGAATGGAGGATGGAAGCGTAGGGAGTGAAGGTAAAAAGCGAATATTTAAAGAAACCAGAGTAATATTGCCCAACGCTAACTTTATCATACCTAATCTAATAGTATCCTTCAGACAAAAATTGTTACTATTTATAAATACGATACGGCAATAATTTGATCATGGCTAATGCTTGACTCTCTTTTATGATATGCCTATGATATATAACAATTTATTTGGATCTATGACGGCCAATGACGGTTCCGCGGTCCTTTATATTATCTATGGTCCTTTATCATCCTTTATCATGGAGGACCTCTGTCATCTGTGATCTGTCTAGTAAAGACGAGTTAAATAGTAGTGTGTAGAATCAAAACGTTCAAAATATTTACTTCCTCGATCCTTATTTAAAAATGGGAAGTGAAATATGATTCTTTTCATCAAAATTAGTCGAGTTTTATTAATACGGTAAGTCCATTGTCAAATTGTCATTGTTAATATATGCATGACTTGTCTCCATTGACCATTGCATTTATCTTTTAACAGTTACTGATTGCCCTAATTCGAAAGAGAAAAGGTTAAAACGTGCTTTTGCCCTGACGAGATAAATTTAAAGAAAATAACGAATCATCGAAAAAAATGGGTAAGAAGAAACGTCAAGGAGAGCCAAATAGTAATTCCGACGAATCTACAGAGTCATGCGACGAAAATCAGAATATGACTGAATGTCCTCATATTAATAAAGGAGTAGAATTGCAGAGGGTGAAAAAAGCCCTTAGACAAAATGGATTTCAAACTAAATGTGAAGAATGCCTAAAGGAGCCTTCAAGTAATAGTTTAGAAAGTAATTCCATAATATTTGACAGCAGTTTGTGGATGTGCTTGAAATGTGGAAATCAAGGTTGTGGTCGCTATCAAAATCAACATGCCCTCAAACATCACAACAACCCACGATGTGATTGTCATACCTTATGTGTTAACACAACCACTTGGAGTGTATGGTGTTATACTTGTGATTTAGAAATTAATGTAACAGCCAGAAAAAAATTGCTAGAAGTTGTAGAATATCTCAAAAAGCAGTCAGAAACAACTAAAGTTACTACAATCAGTCCTATGTCAAATAATGATAATAAGGTAAAATATCTAAGCATTCTTTTTCTAATTTTGTATGTAAATATATTTTAGAATGACAATTAAATTAAATAAAATAATAATTTGACACATGTCTAATAGATGCTAAAAAAGCAGAAGATAATTTTTAAAATAAATTTTTCAGGTGGTAGAAGTAATGGATACTAAAACATCTCTTTCTTTTTCTAATGGAGGGTCTGATTTATCCTTACTTCCTCGGACAAGAGGCCTGATGAATCTGGGAAATACCTGCTTTTTTAATTCAGTCATGCAATGCTTAGGTCAAACACCATATCTATTGAATCTTCTACAAGAAACTTCGCAACCTGGTCAATATTTTAAACTTCCGGGTGGTAAACTTAAAATTGATGACAATACCATTGATCTAGGACCTCTTGATGGTAAAGCCTCCCATTCATGCCTTATTATTTGTAATAGACACTCATAATCCAATTTAATTAAATTGTAGGGCACCTTGAAGAATGGCGACCTCTTACAAGAGTACTAGCAGAAACATTGGAGGAATTGCAAAGTGGGCGACCAGAAGTTTATAATCCTCGATTTTTATTTTCGAAATTGACCCAAAGGATGCCCCAGTTTGCAGGTGGTCATCAGCATGATGCTCATGAACTTTTACGACATCTTTTAGAGGCTGTTAGAGAAGAGGATTTGAGACGGTATCAGACTGTTATTTTAGAAAAAATGGGTAAGTTGTAATACATAAAATTTAAAATACTGATCTGACACGTATACAATGATTAAAACATTAGAAATAATATAATTCAGTAGATTTACATGTATTGTTTTTATTGACACCTTTTAATGTCGGCAAACTCTGTAATAAAGACATTAAATTTGATTGTATCCGTGTTGTGTTCAGGAAATTCACAAATCATTATTTAGTCAGATGAACGATCGTTTTTCTTTTTATTTAAGATGATTTTCTGTTGGAGAACTTGCGTAAGTATCGAGTTGGTTTGATTTAGGTAACGTCCGTTTTACTCTTTATGTAACTAACGGAAAAATATATTAATTAGGGAGTGTCATCACACATGGTGTCCTAATAATTTGTTACTTTACTAATGTTGATCTTAACAGCAAAATGAGTAGTAGTTTTAGAAAAAAGTCATCCACTTGCTCATATGGACAAATGAGGATAGTTGCTATGATATATTGTTCCCTTTATTTATAGGTCTTAGTAAAAAAACTGACCCTTCATCAGTCGAAGGGGAAAAGAAACAGATTATCCGTTTTTATGGTCAACAGGCGTCAGAACTTCTTTTACCAACAGAACAAGTATTTCGAGGAGTTCTCGTTAGCACTCTACAATGTAAAGAGTGCGATCATATGTCACACCGAAACGAATTCTTTTTAGACTTGAGGTAGACTGTAATTAATCTTAAAACTTGGAAATTATAAATTCATTTTTAATTTGCTAGCCTTCCAATAGCTGAAAAGCAACTACCTCCCGTTCTTCGAAGGAAAGCTGAAGAAATAGATGATAACAAACAGTCTAAACATCAAATTAAAAAGGAGAGGAAGCTGGCGAGAAAGAATAAGAAGCAGAAAGGGTCCAGGTCTTCATTCTCCACTGTTTCTAATCATAACGTTACAATGACTGAAGAGAATAAGAGTGATGATAACAACAGTGAAAGCGAATCTGACGCAGATATAGAAGATAACGCTGACGTAAGTTTTAAATTGTTCCATTTGTTAATGTAAGTAATGTTTATATGTATAACAGGAAAATTCCTTCAAAAAGATGGCAACTGAAACGCAAAGCAACGAAGACATACCTAAAGGTACTGAATCAGGTTACAATTCCGACAAAATTGATAATGGTAGCCCTGATTCAAATGTACGCAGCACATCTCCAGAAATGAGAGTGGACGACAGCGGAGTCCCTAGTCCCGCAGTAGGAATGTTGAGTGTATCACCTATACCACCCACTAGCCCTGAAAATAGTCCTGCATCTAGCGAAACAAACATAGACATGGGAAGTCCTTTGATGGGACACAATAGTCCTAATGACGAGTAAGTCCTTTTTTCAATTTTTTTTTCATAGCATCAGGAGTTACGTTTTAATCCATAATTACAGAATAAACGAGGACTTTGAACGACCCCAGTCAAGACTAGCTTTCGTGAACAACAAAAATACAGACCTGAAAGTCGATTTAGCTAAGTTGTCCCTCTTAAATGACGGCGACTCTAACAAAATGGATTCGATATTTAGCGGACCCTCAAGTGGTAGCAAAATGCAATTGGATATCAATTTGGAGGGTGCATGTGGCGGCTATGAAGACGATGAACAAGAAAAAGTAAAAACCCCTAACAGATATATTTAGTTACCAGCAACAGTTTTTAAATGCCTTATTTAAATTATGTATCTCTTTTCCAGATGGAGGAAGATTTTGATGACGGCTGGACGGGCACAATGTCAGCTAGATACCAATGTGAGGAGGGGGAGTGTTCAGTCCAGTCCTGTTTGAATCAGTTCACCGCACGTGAGCTTATGACGGGTAACAACAAAGTCAGTTGTGACCTGTGTACAAAACGTCACGGAAGTAATGAGAAAAAACCGGTCTACACGAACGCCACTAAGCAACTTCTTATCTACAACCCCCCAGCCGTCCTGATTTTACATCTAAAGAGATTTCAGGTGAGTTATGCCTATAACTTGAATTGAATTAAATTATGAAATTTAAAAATCTATTATTTTTAAACGNAAATTGGTAATCAACAAAAAAATCGGGCATTAGTAGTTATTTCACTTGCATTATGGCTTCATCAGAAGTTTACATGAAACAAGTTTCAAGCTTCTAATAAAAAAGCAATTGTTAACTTCGAAACAATAGAGTTTGTGGAAATAACATCAAGTTTGTGTTTTACTGCTATTGTAATGAATTTACATCAAGCAACAGTAGGTACATTTCTTTATCTCACAGTTAACCCCTGTTTCGGAGGATCTAGCCAGCTGCGATGCTACTATTGTGATGCGTCCATCCTCAGTGCATGCGATGACCCCCCAGTAAAAGCTGTTTTACCCTCGGTGGAATGTAGAGAACCCCCTGCCCATGTAGTCTCGAGGGACGGACAGTCAGTCACCGATTTCGTTTTATCTCGATCCCGTGATGGACAATTTAATGGCGTTACCCTTGTCACTAATATTTTACTTAGGGAAATCCCACGAGAGGCAGAACTAACGGATCAAGAATACACTTTTTATTGTGGGAAAATCACTTTGAAGTCGGGTATGTATGCATTTGTGACGGTTTGTGCCATTAAAAATGGACGACGAGTTGAAAAAAGTCGAAAAAGAAACTACTTACAAAATCCCTCAGAATATGTGCCAGAGAATGTGTCGAACATTATGAATATTCTTCATTTATTATTGTAAAACCATTGAAATGCAAGGAATTGTAGTTCAGAAATTCTCTATTAATTTCTTCATACACCTAAGTAACTATCATATACTTTCGCTAACTTGGCAATTGTTTCGCCACATTGTGGCTTCATCAGGAGGGACAGAATGCCTATATTAAACCTAATTATAAGTCCATAGGAAGTGTACTATTTTATTTACGTTACTAAAAGTGAATTATTTAATTAATTAAGTGTTCAAGTGTTTAAATTTGGTTTCTAAATTTTGAAGAAAAATTAACTTTAATTCTTTTACTGGCTTCAATCCCTTAAACAACATCGTAGGAATAAAAATCAACTTTTGAACGACAGAAGATGAAACTACTGAAGATATGAGAGGACTAAACATCACCGAATGGAGTCAAATAAATTATTTCAGTATTTTCCTTGAGCATCAATGTTCAAAATACTTTCTTACAGTTTACAATTAATCTCAAAATATTCAAAGAATATGCACGTGTGTACGTATTATTATGCAAAATTACTTACAAGACCTCCGAAGATGCCAGAATGACCTGAAATAAAAAAAAAAAATAGAAGTTAATTGTTTAGTAATTTTAGTTGAAACTAATTTTATTTTGTTTCATAGTAAATTTAAGAAAACGAAGCTGACATTAATTTATTAGATATACTTTGTCCTGCTCATTAATTTTGTCGAATTATATTTTTCCTGCTTTAAGATTACTACTGATAAAAACTTTGAAACTATTTCAGAAAAATAAAATGATTAAAACTAAATTGTTGTTTCTTTTCTTTTTTACAATTGCAATAATGAAAGATCGATGATAGTTATACAATGATGATTACATCCATTGCTCAGAATAATTAAATTATCTGTTTTCTAATAAATATAATAAACTGATGCATGTACAAAGTGGTTCTCTTCAAACTTTAGAGGAGTAGATGTAAAAGATAGAATACTAAACCAGCAATTAATCATCAACTAATGTAACCTATTGCAAACCTAACCTAATCTAACATTCTCTATAATATTTTTTTTGAGTAAATTTTGTGTAGAGTTCCAGATTAAATTAGGGATGAGTTAGAGTTCGAAAAAGACGCCTTGGCCACGTCCAATCCTAGAGCTAGTCGAAAAATACGACCCCTAGCGGACATTGCGCCTGTCGTATGCAAGACTTATTTAAATACCAGAAAATTGTTATATATTTAAATTTTTTTCCGTGAACAATTACACCATAATTTCATTTATTTGACGATTAGTAAGTAAGTAAACCTATTACCTGAGCATGTAATGTATATTCTTATTATTTACTTTCGTTATCAATCTGAAATCGAAGTTTATCAGTTTTTGCTATATTAGTTGTGCTCTCTTACTGATACTGGTAACTGTTCATTAAATAGAATTAGTAAAAATAGTGTAATACATTTAAAAATGGCAAAATTGGATACTAGTTTATACGCCGTGTTGTTTCTTATTGTTGTTACACTAAATTGTAAGTCTTACCGAAAAGTTACTTCATCAATATTCTATAGATTATAGTAAATCGTAAAAAGATTGAATGTTATATATCTACTGCAAGTAGTTAATCTCTAAGTTTCTATTTATAATTTAATACACAAACGATATTTGTAGATATCATTTTTATACTTTTTCGAACTTCTAAATTAACTGTTCGCGAGTATAGAAGTGACTTCTTTTTATTGAAGGTGACTTGACCCTGCCCTTTATATCCCTACTACTCCTTCCGTTCTGACTTATCTGACTTCCTAGATACCTAAAATCAACCACTTCTTCTAATTTTTCGCCTCCTATCTTTATATTCGCTCTTTCCCAATTTTTTCTTCCCATACATACCACTATTTTTGTTTACTTTCATACAATACCTATCCAATTAAAAATAATATCAAATATACACTAAAGTCTGCAGTCTTATAGTCTAGTAAAAAATTCATGTATATAATAACTCATTGCAATAACAAGATGTCTTTTAAAACGTGAATCTTTATCCTAACAAACTAAACAAGGAATCGTAATACATATATTAATTAAAGTAGTACCATGTCCGATAAATTGTTGTAATGTTTTGTAATGAGCTACTTAGCAAAATTGGTAATCAACAAAAAAATCGGGCATTAGTAGTTATTTCACTTGCATTATGGCTTCATCAGAAGTTTACATGAAACAAGTTTCAAGCTTCTAATAAAAAAGCAATTGTTAACTTCGAAACAATAGAGTTTGTGGAAATAACATCAAGTTTGTGTTTTACTGCTACTGTAATGAATTTACATCAAGCAACAGTAGGTACATTTCTTTATCTCACAGTTAACCCCTGTTTCGGAGGATCTAGCCAGCTGCGATGCTACTATTGTGATGCGTCCATCCTCAGTGCATGCGATGACCCCCCAGTAAAAGCTGTTTTACCCTCGGTGGAATGTAGAGAACCCCCTGCCCATGTAGTCTCGAGGGACGGACAGTCAGTCACCGATTTCGTTTTATCTCGATCCCGTGATGGACAATTTAATGGCGTTACCCTTGTCACTAATATTTTACTTAGGGAAATCCCACGAGAGGCAGAACTAACGGATCAAGAATACACTTTTTATTGTGGGAAAATCACTTTGAAGTCGGGTATGTATGCATTTGTGACGGTTTGTGCCATTAAAAATGGACGACGAGTTGAAAAAAGTCGAGAAAGAAACTACTTACAAAATCCCTCAGAATATGTGCCAGAGAATGTGTCGAACTTTATGAATATTCTTCATTTATTATTGTAAAACCATTGAAATGCAAGGAATTGTGGTTCAGAAATTCTCTATTAATTTCTTCATACACCTAAGTAACTTTCATATACTTTCACTAACTTGGCAATTGTTTCACCACATTGTGACTTCATCAGGAGGGACAGAATGCCTACAGTAAAACTAATTATAAGTCCATAGGAAGTGTACTATTTTATTTACGTTACTAAAAGTGAATTATTTAATTAATTAAGTGTTCAAGTGTTTAAATTTGGTTTCTAATTTTTGAAGAAAAATTAACTTTAATTCTTTTACTGGCTTCAATCCCTTAAACAACATCGTAGGAATAAAAATCAACTTTTGAACGACAGAAGATGAAACTACTGAAGATATGAGAGGACTAAACATCACCGAATGGAGTCAAATAAATTATTTCAGTATTTTCCTTGAGCATCAATGTTCAAAATACTTTCTTACAGTTGACAATTAATCTCAAAATATTCAAAGAATATGCACGTGTGTACGTATTATTATGCAAAATTACTTACAAGACCTCCGAAGATGCCAGAATGACCTGAAATAAAAAAAATAGAAGTTAATTGTTTAGTAATTTTAGTTGAAACTAATTTTATTTTGTTTCATAGTAAATTTAAGAAAACGAAGCTGACATTAATTTATTAGATATACTTTGAGTAAAACAATTTAATGGACTATTTATTTCGTTTATTCTATTAATTACGAAGATAAATTCATCATTCATCAAAGTTCTAAAATTGCAGATACGTATCAGTAATTTAATATTTGTAATGTACAGAATAAATTATTATTTCTGACACTAATGAAGTATTAAATGTTTTATTAGTTGTACGATAATTATCATTTTTGTTGCAGGTGATAATGAGAGTATGCAAAGAAGATGTTTACCAGTGAAAAAGGATATTTTAGATGTTTGCAATTTTATTAAAGAAGAAATAGATGAGAGAATACAAGTAACTGGTTGCAGTCTGTGCGATGCAGATTTATGCAATTCTTCTAATAAAATACTTATATCTTGCACCTTAATACTGTTTAATATGATAAGATTGTTTATATTTTAATTATCTACCTACATTCTCAAACATATTTTTTATATAATCATTTTTTAAATAAATGTGTATCATAATGTTTTGTTTTATATAGGTACCTTTCTCTATCAATAAAAAATGGTAACTAGATTAAGAAGACTACCTCTTCTTATTGCTTTTACTACCCTCAGTATTTGTATAAGAAATACGTAGCTTTCACTTTCTTTCTAATTTCAACTTTTCATTTAGTTATTTATTTACAAATTACGCAGGTAATGCAAATTAGGGAAATAGGGGGGGGTTCAACTTAGCGCTACGGTCTTTTGTTACGTGGGGGGAGGTGGTCAAAGTATGCGGTAGATAACGATTTTAATTGTAAAAAAATTAAACAAAAATATGTTCAAAGACGAAAAGTGCAATTGCTGTAAAAATTAAATTCTTGCAAGAAAAAAACAATAAATGGTGCTAAAAAGCATGAAAAACAAATTAAAACAACAAAAATGAGCAATTTATTGTATAATATTCTCAAAATATCTAATTTCAACATTCTTTAAAGCCAACTATCCAGGACATAAAGTTTATTTTATGTATTTCATAATAATTTATTTCCTGAAATTTTGCAGAACACAGGTCAACATTGCCCCATATCTCTCACACAATTAAATATCATCATATTTGAAGAATGATTCAGAAATAAAATTCCATCTACTTATTTGTTAACCGATACTGGTAACTGTTCATTAAATAGAATTAGTAAAAATAGTGTAATACATTTAAAAATGGCAAAATTGGATACTAGTTTATACGCCGTGTTGTTTCTTATTGTTGTTACACTAAATTGTAAGTATTACCGAAAAGTTACTTCATCAATATACTATAGATAGTAAATCGTAAAAAGATTGAATGTTATATATCTACTGCAAGTAGTTAATCTCTAAGTTTCTATTTATAATTTAATACACAAACGATATTTGTAGATATCATTTTTATACTTTTTCGAACTTCTAAATTAACTGTTCGCGAGTATAGAAGTGACTTCTTTTTATTGAAGGTGACTTGACCCTGCCCTTTATATCCCTACTACTCCTTCCGTTCTGACTTATCTGACTTCCTAGATACCTAAAATCAACCACTTCTTCTAATTTTTCGCCTCCTATCTTTATATTCGCTCTTTCCCAATTTTTTCTTCCCATACATACCACTATTTTTGTTTACTTTCATACAATACCTATCCAATTAAAAATAATATCAAATATACACTAAAGTCTGCAGTCTTATAGTCTAGTAAAAAATTCATGTATATAATAACTCATTGCAATAACAAGATGTCTTTTAAAACGTGAATCTTTATCCTAACAAACTAAACAAGGAATCGTAATACATATATTAATTAAAGTAGTACCATGTCCGATAAATTGTTGTAATGTTTTGTAATGAGCTACTTAGCAAAATTGGTAATCAACAAAAAAATCGGGCATTAGTAGTTATTTCACTTGCATTATGGCTTCATCAGAAGTTTACATGAAACAAGTTTCAAGCTTCTAATAAAAAAGCAATTGTTAACTTCGAAACAATAGAGTTTGTGGAAATAACATCAAGTTTGTGTTTTACTGCTATTGTAATGAATTTACATCAAGCAACAGTAGGTACATTTCTTTATCTCACAGTTAACCCCTGTTTCGGAGGATCTAGCCAGCTGCGATGCTACTATTGTGATGCGTCCATCCTCAGTGCATGCGATGACCCCCCAGTAAAAGCTGTTTTACCCTCGGTGGAATGTAGAGAACCCCCTGCCCATGTAGTCTCGAGGGACGGACAGTCAGTCACCGATTTCGTTTTATCTCGATCCCGTGATGGACAATTTAATGGCGTTACCCTTGTCACTAATATTTTACTTAGGGAAATCCCACGAGAGGCAGAACTAACGGATCAAGAATACACTTTTTATTGTGGGAAAATCACTTTGAAGTCGGGTATGTATGCATTTGTGACGGTTTGTGCCATTAAAAATGGACGACGAGTTGAAAAAAGTCGAGAAAGAAACTACTTACAAAATCCCTCAGAATATGTGCCAGAGAATGTGTCGAACTTTATGAATATTCTTCATTTATTATTGTAAAACCATTGAAATGCAAGGAATTGTGGTTCAGAAATTCTCTATTAATTTCTTCATACACCTAAGTAACTTTCATATACTTTCACTAACTTGGCAATTGTTTCACCACATTGTGACTTCATCAGGAGGGACAGAATGCCTACAGTAAAACTAATTATAAGTCCATAGGAAGTGTACTATTTTATTTACGTTACTAAAAGTGAATTATTTAATTAATTAAGTGTTCAAGTGTTTAAATTTGGTTTCTAATTTTTGAAGAAAAATTAACTTTAATTCTTTTACTGGCTTCAATCCCTTAAACAACATCGTAGGAATAAAAATCAACTTTTGAACGACAGAAGATGAAACTACTGAAGATATGAGAGGACTAAACATCACCGAATGGAGTCAAATAAATTATTTCAGTATTTTCCTTGAGCATCAATGTTCAAAATACTTTCTTACAGTTGACAATTAATCTCAAAATATTCAAAGAATATGCACGTGTGTACGTATTATTATGCAAAATTACTTACAAGACCTCCGAAGATGCCAGAATGACCTGAAATAAAAAAAATAGAAGTTAATTGTTTAGTAATTTTAGTTGAAACTAATTTTATTTTGTTTCATAGTAAATTTAAGAAAACGAAGCTGACATTAATTTATTAGATATACTTTGAGTAAAACAATTTAATGGACTATTTATTTCGTTTATTCTATTAATTACAAAGATAAATTCATCATTCATCAAAGTTCTAAAATTGCAGATACGTATCAGTAATTTAATATTTGTAATGTACAGAATAAATTATTATTTCTGACACTAATGAAG
>NW_020439124.1:131627-190489 GCF_000699045.2 Agrilus planipennis
GGGGGGGGTTCAACTTAGCGCTACGGTCTTGTTACGTGGGGGGAGGTGGTCAAAGTATGCGGTAGATAACGATTTTGATTGTAAAAAAATTAAACAAAAATATGTTCAAAGACGAAAAGTGCAATTGCTGTAAAAATTAAATTCTTGCAATAAAAAAACAATGAATGATGCTAAAAAGCGTGAAAAACAAATTAAAACAACAAAAATGAGCAATTTATTGTATAATATTCTAAAATATCTAATTCAACATACTTTAAAGCCAACTATTCAGGGCATTTAAAGTTTATTTTATGTATTTCATAATAAATTATTTCCTGAAATTTTGCAGAACACAGGTCAACATTGCCCCATATCTCTCACACAATTAAATATCATCATATTTGAAGAATGATTCAGAAATAAAATTCCATCTACTTATTTGTTGACCAATTCCATCACGCGATACAGCAAATTGGATAAATACAATTTTGCTGGCGCATTAAATAATTTTGCTTTGTTGAATGTCAATCACCTCACATTTCATTGTTCCAGGGATGAATGTGTCACACATAAACCGTTTTTAATAGGTATTACATCTTGGAATATAGTTAACTTAATATTATCAAGGTATAATTTATAATAATTTTTTTAACAACGAACTGGGTTAATAATAAAATATTTTCGCACCTGGAAAACATGGAAACCGTCAGGGTGAGTGAAAACGGTCACCCGTTTCACCACCCTGACTCACTATTGACTTAAATAATCTGATTCTCAATATGAATCTGAATGCCAATTATTTCTATTTTGGAACGCAAACAATTCGCTATTTTATCAATACAATTTCAAAACGAGCTCTTATCTGAACAACAGATATGGGGTTGATTGTTATCTCCGAACTTTAAGCATAGCCCCCGTACGCGTATACATATTTGCATATTTATATGATCATGATTACGAGCTCAATTGTCAGGGACTTGGACCAACAATAACCGGTTGAGAATGACACAAGATTTAAAGTCCGTCCATTCTTTGTGTAAAATCTGATGGGATAATGTTTGTGTTTACCACTCGTACAGTGGGTTACGAAGCGTCAGCCAGTCAGCTTGACGAGATCACAGGTGTTTTCGTGGAATTGGTGTTACGTCACCAAATCATGACGTATCCGCATGAACAACCATCTCAAAACATTCTTTAAAAACTCCTCGCTCGCCTACGTTTTTCCTCCTTCTCCAAACTCATTACTGTTCCACAATGTGGAATACATGGATGTGTGCCACGAAAAATGTGAGTTTCTCCACATATTCATTTTTGTGTGTGTAGCAGTGTAATCATAACAATGATAATAGACAGAGATACAAAGGTACGAATGTTGTTGAACCGATGTCCCTTTAATTAGTGAGGGTAGTCACGTGTGTGAGCGTAGGTGGCTGCTTTTTGTTGTTAATTGTACAATAAAGTAGTTGCACAGTGATAATACCGTGAGTATAAGTATTGCAAAGTACAGCAGGTCTCGAAAAAGAGAATAATAATAAAATAACATAAAAACAGAAAATATAGACATACGTTCAGGGGTTCATATTTTTGGGACCCTGAAATTGAAGAAATGTATGTTACTGATAAGATTACACACCTTAATCGTTTTTGTTTGACTAACACTTTACAAATAAGTAAACATGTATAATCTCCTAATCTTACTGCTACAAAATCGGGAAAAATATGAGATTTTAACGTCAACGATTATGAATTCAAAAAAAAATATCGGCTATTACTTTTCACAACTTTTAAAGTTAATAATTATTATACCTACACTTGAAGTACTCAATAAAGGTAAAAGAGAAAGTTGGACATCATTCGAAAGTTTTAAAGTTTTTATTGAACTAACTTCAATAATAATTTATCCATCATATTCGTTCATAAAAATTATAATATAACATTCATGACCATTAATAGTGAAGACCCCTTCTTTCATACGCGTTTATTTTCACTCTATTATGCGTACGTACATTTTACCATGCAGTTCATTGATTACAAAGTACAGCCGTGCCGTTTTGAAAACGTTCCTAATTTTATTTTTAGCAAAAATGCGCAGAAGCGAAGTCTGTTATAAACTAGCGAAAACTCGATTGTTTTTGTTCTAAATAATATCTACAGTTATTATCCAAAATTTCCCGTATTCAAAAGTCGTACAACCAGTTGTTATATTTCTAAAAAAAAGTGATGTTTAGTTTGTAATTCTAGAAGAAATTGTTGTGAAGTCGACTACATAAGTGTTTACAAAATAGTATGTATCAAGTACTATATGTATTTGAATCACAAAGTACAATAGGTGCCGTGAACAATAATTTAAATAAAAAACATTTACGTAATAATCATTATTTGTCAAACGCACCCAGGACTAGTTGGCATAGTTTAAAACATTTATTAGGAAAAATGTTTTTGGGTAACTTTTAACAGTTAAACAAGAATCAAAAACTCCGGTCTCCTTAACTTAATGCAATAAAGGAAAATTTTGCTTTTAGATCATGTAGCTAATGTTGGATAATCAAATATTAATGATAAAATTAATTTTCCATATATACCTACTATAAATTACCTTAAGTTAATGAATAAAAAATTTTTTGCTGTTGTCATACCCTCGCCGGGAATCGAACCCGGGTCCTTTTGCTTTTTCGCATCAATACTTTAACCACTATACTGGATTATTTCAATAACCAATCATATATCTCTAAATATGTATATATATTTATATTTTTAGTCCAAAATCGAATGATACAATTAAATTACAATGTTATTTACTAATATTTTAGATATTTTCTTCTTATGCGTTCGTTTAAAAAGTAAAATAAGATTCAAAACCGAGATCAAAATTGTCACCTAAATCCTAATACAACTACAAAGACAGAAAGCAATAACAATGAAAATTTTATGAAATGACTAAAAGCAAAACCAAAATGTTAATAATAAGCACAAAACTATGCACTATCGTTTCTATCAGTAAACATGTATGTACATACATATGTTAGTCACTTCCGTGGTGGAACACCCAATATAATAGTTTTTAAGCTAATGATTATTAGGAGGAGGCCAAGCCTTATTATATCGTGTTAAATACCTCAAAGAAACCGATACATTAATAACTCATACGCGTGTAACTTTTAGATACAATAAAATGATTTAGAAAGTCTTTTGTCTTTCTCCAGAAATATATTCTTTTTTTCTGCGCGAATCAAACATGAATCCTACCGGAATAGAAAACGAATTAATATGAAGGACACGATAGACGTTTGAACAATATTAATAAGTGTAACCATAAAAGCATAGAATGGTATCAAAAAATGAATGAATGCCACAAATTGCGTAGTTTTAACGATTTATATAGTTTGTAACTGTTTGAAAATTTCAGTAAAATTAATCAACTCGCAAAGGTAAAATGCATTATCATCAAATTCCATTGTTGTTTAATGAAATGCAGTTAAATGTACTTTAATATTTGCTATTATTATTATTATTATTACACCTATTATTATTAATTTCAGATAATTTGTTCTTTTTTTATTTTGAAGAGAAATTGACATATTCTAAAACAATTTTCTTTTTGCAGATTTTCTAATAATTTGTGAGTATTGATGAAAGGTTTGGACACAGGAGAAACTACGGTACTTCCCCTGGCGTTCTTCATCTTTCATCATGGATTCTCTAAGATTTTTCCTTTTCCTCTTAGTCTTAGGATGCATGAGTTACCGAGGTAAGTCGTAATATTAACTTGAAATTTCATTTAAATCGTTTGCTGTAGACAATTTTTATTTTTTCAACACTGTAATATGTTGACGAAACGATATTTAATAATAATATAAACATTGTTTTTAGCAAACTGCGTTAATCTTTATTTCTTCACACAAGCTAACAGTGGTGATGACCATTTGATGAACGGTGGTAACCAGTTAATGACAGATTCCTTGATGCCCATAATTTTATCAATAGTAAGTTGTACCTTTTTAATTTTTTTTTGAAGTTAAACTTCTATATAGACGACGGAGTATTACGATTAAAAGCGTTACGGCCGCGAGGCCAACGTCTGTATTGAATGGATATAATGCGCAGTCCCGGTGGCGTGTGCTGTGCTCAGCTGTTGTTTTCTTACCTCTGCTCTCCACGTGGCTGTGCATCAACGGACAAGTGGAAAAACGAATCGCAACAAAATTTTTACTTCGTTGTACCACATGTCCGTTGAAGTTTCACATCTATTATGTATCCCAGTACACATTTCATTTTCCTACGTTTTTCAAATCATTGCAGCAACCAATACAAATGTTTCGCCTTTTGGTTTAAAGATTTTTCAAAGCAGTGTTGGTTATTGTTACAAATAAATTTTATAATTTATCGTATACCTCGGCCATTAAACTTGAATACTAATCTTTATTCAAACAATTCTTGCTGGCGGAATTTATTAGGTTTTCTTCCCTTTTTCAGGCAATTCATGGAATGCTCAACCTATTATTTTTAAGGACTTACTGATACGTAATATTTCGTTTTATGTAAATTGATACTATTGTTTAATAATTTGTAGTAGTAATATATTTATATAATAGATAAAATGTGCTTTGTTATCAGATCTATAATCTTAGTTCAATGAACAATTATGATTTGTAGATTTTGCAAGTACCTATGTACAAATGTTTAAAATGTGATTAGAAATATTTTTGTATTTTAATAAAGTTATATTTATACTGGTTCTAAATTTATTTAAATTCTACATTGAAATAATTGAAATTTTTGACGGGACCATAAATTGGCCATTGACCATTGGTCTGACCCCCCTCTTCTACATTATACTTTAATAAATTAGGAATTCAGAATAACAATACTGAACGCAATTTACGCCACAACAAAGGAATAGTTCTGAGTGTTGTAATTCATACAAATTTCGTCAAAATCATGCGTGGATAACAACTTTGATTTCAATGAAACCACCCCTGTTTTTGGAAATGTCAACTTCACGCATTTCCGCCCCTGTTGGTGCCGTCATGTCGGGGACGGCTGAATCGACCGAGGAGTGGTACCCCCTTCTCAGCAACCTCTTTTCTTTGTGTATTTCATCGTTTCGTATGGGTGCGTATATTTGTGCGCCAAAAAGATCCATGTAGTTTTGACCTGTTCTAGCTCTGGCCTGAAACCTTGGATTTCGCTTTTCACTCGTCGCGTCGCATTCAGAAATCGTTGATCATTATTATTAGTGATACTTATTAAGGTTCCATCCTGTGTCAATATTTAGAAAAATACGTCTAAATATTCCTTTCATCATCTGTTTAATTATCGACGACAGGATTTAATAATTAACGTTAAGTATTTAAAGTGGAGGTGCAATTACTAATTACCTAGGCATCGCGTCGCGTAAAATAGTGTTGTAGTCAGCGGCTTTACTCCTCCTTTTCCGCTTTGTTTTGTGTTGTCGGTTGTGTGAGCTCAGTGTGGTGAAGTCGTGCAGAGATACGTACCAATTGCGTCCACATTTATAAAGTTGGATAAAATAATGGCTAACTTAATGCTTGGAATTGTGTCGTTTTTGCTGGCTCTAAATACCGGTAAATATGAATCTTTATTTTTTTTTGTTGTCGTTCTTAGTTTTTTTGTTCGTTTCCTTGTCATAAGAATTTTGGGAGTCGCGGTTTCTCAAGGACACATCGATTTTCATATATTATTTGAATTACCTAGCTAGTGAGTTGCCTAATCGTAAATGTTTTTCCAAAAATATAGATTACGTGCGCTTGTATGCGATTTTAGTAACAACAAAATTTTACTGAAAATAAAAATTATATCATAACACCTTTGTGGATTCAAATGAGATCATTCTTTAATTTTATTGTTTTAATTATATTTATATAGAGTGGCTTGCGAATAATAAATTTTTGTGTTACTCAAATTAATTTTATTTTGCCTTTATTTCACATTCCTTCCTAAAATGTAGGTCAGTAATCAGTAAATCAATAACCTTTTTTGAGTACTAATACTAAACTAATAATAAGGATTGATAAATGCGTCGAACTTACAATTAGTTACATCAGTAATTTAATGAAATAAAACGAGAAAGTATCCTTTTATGGTCTTTTAAACTTGAAATCGTTCATTATTCCGTTAAATTGCGAAGGTATACACTTATTTGTTTCAAAATAAAATAACAGCACAAAACGTTTAAAATTCTTTTGAATGCGTAGTAACAATAAAAGCAGTTCTTTAAAATTTACATAAAGTACTTATTTTCTATATATATGATAAAATGTACACGTTATTATCTTGACTTTGTTTATGTTAAAAATGTTGCTAATGATTTGTTTATCGTATTACAATTGTTAAAAAAAGCTTTTTCATGTAGTGCATTAATCCAATTAATTATTATAAAAAATTTTTAATGGTAGAAGATAATGCTTGTTGAAATTTGTGCATAATTTGATAAATCATTAAAGCTGATGTTTCAAGAATAACCAACTGATATTATGAATCATCCAGTCTGGTGAAACACTATTAAGTATAATAGTTATTAATAAAAATTCTTGAAATGAAACACTTATTACTAAAAATTCGTGAAACTTGAGTTATTTATTTAACAAATTTTATCTTCGTTGTTAGCAAAAATGGATAAAAAACCTATCCTAGTTCCTTTTTAGATGTAGATATTTTAACGCTCGTTAAAGTGCTGCTATTAAATTTATTAGATAAGTAATCTCATTATAACTAATTGTAAACTTAAATTCTCTTAAATGGATACACTTAATCTGCCGATATTATTATAATAAAAATGTAAAAAGGACGTGTTCTTACAGATAAATTAATTACCTACTTATCGTTAAAACTAATAAATCTGACAATAAACTTTTGAATGTTATGCTTTTTAATTAATATATTATCAAGTTTGCCGTAAACAGATTTCGAAATATTTTCCAAATTACTAAGACTTAGGTGGCATATTCAAACAATATGTATAGGTACTAATGTAGTAAGTGGAAAAATCATTGCAAACACCTGTACGACCTCTAGAAACCACTTGTAATAGACTGTTACGTCAAACGTTAGTCCATTAAAAGGAAAGTGCACAAGTATTGTATTACATGCTGCTTTGCAATCTAATGTATATGTATATTATATTAATCATATGGATTAATTTCTTATCAATTTTTATTAATTTAAAGGTTTCTAATGCTGGATTAACAGGGACGTAGCCGGTATTAATTCTGTTACGTATTTTTTATAAAAATTGAAAATTGTGCGTTATTTAGTAACTACTTTTATGGTATATCTTTTTTTAGGGTTCCGTACGTCAGAATGAAAAACGGAACCCTTATGGGATCACTCTGTCTGTCCGTCTGTCACAGCCAATTTACTCCAAATCTACTTGACCTGATTGAGTTAAAATTTAGTACACATATGAATTTTTGACACCTAAACCTGGACGCATAACGTAAATAAATTAATTTTGATCATGGGAGTCATTTTTGGGGAACCAATAGACAATTAAAAAAAAGTTTTGCAAACTGTACCGTGTTACATATCAAATAGAAGGGTTTGTTGTAAGGGTCTCAAATATAATTTTTTTAAATTTTAAAATAAATAGTTTTAAAGTTATTTAAGAAAAAGATGAAAATTGACTATTTCCTCCACCCTCTTATCTCCGAAACTACTGAACCTAAAAATTAAAAAAAAAAAAAACAAAAAATTGTTCTATACTGTAGAGCTTCGAAAAATACTTGTAAAATATCTAGATGCTGTAATCCGAACATTTTTTTTCAACTACAATGTTAAGTTGATTCTCAGGTTAGGGTTCTGTACATCCCAATGAAAATCGGAATCCTAATAGGATCACTCGTGTGTCTGTTTGTCTGCCTTTTTTTTTGTAAAGAAAAAGAGCCCCAAAAAGACTTATGCATTGAGCCTTGTATGTCCAAAGTCTGCCATTTAATATTCAGGGTAGGTCAGCACAACATGGGTCAGAACTTTCATTGCATGACCCATCTGGGCGCACCCATAGCTACGTCCCTATGGATTGAGTACCTACATTGAATTTTAGCATTACTTTAGACGTTTATAAAATTAGTTGCCTCATTCTAATTTTATTATGCATTTTCTATTTCAGCCCTGGCAATCACGTGTTACTCATGTGATTCAAGTAAGGGAGGCAATTGTAATTGGGGCTTTTTGTCATTTACGTACAGCACTGTTGATTGTAATGCCAAAGATGAGAATGGTGGCTTTTTGTCCGCCATAGGTTCAGTTATACCACAGAAATGCTACAAACTTGTTGGTGTTGGTAAGTATGTTTTTTATTATTTAGTTCGGTTCTTCCCCTATTTTTAATTTTAAAGCCTTAAGGGAGTTTTCTCTGTGGAGAACAACAGAAGTATTTCAGTTAGACTTGTAATATTTAAGGATACATTTTTATTTTAAAAAAATCTGGGAATTTGGATATACTGATAATAATAGTTTAAATAGATTTAATTAGCATGTAGGTATCTACCTTTTAAGAGAATTGTAAAAATTTTGAGACGCGATAAGCAGATAAATGTACAATCTTATGTCCATAAAAACTTTAAATATATAAGTAACTATTTGTACATTTAATTTCGATTGTATGTTTTACACAGTGGGGCTAAACAGCTAGACATAACTAAATTATGGGTGAAACGTTGTATACTGTCTTAGAAAATAGGAAATTATTTAAAACTCTGTTTCAGCAGATACACAAATCTAGTTTTCTTTTTACCATTGTTGTGCAAAGTGATGATTCAGTTTTTAATTTTTTTCATTCCATTCACTTATTCAAGGCTATCATCAAGTTTGCATAAGTACATTAGAAACCATTATTAACTATTATATTATCATGTTACATCTTTTATATGTATATATTTTTTATATCATATGATTATATCTACAATTATTTGCAATCCAATTATGTGCTTATTTGATGTTTTTTTTTTATGGATAATTATGTGGAATATAGACGGATAAAAGAATTACTTTCTGATTTTGGACAATTTTATTCAAAAATATAAAAACTGACTTAGAACTACTAATAATTTAAATATGTTTAAACACCTACTTCAACATTTTGTCAATGGGTATGTACAAGCTTAAACTAAAAAATTAATAGGGATATGTAGCCTATAGCTATATATCGATGGTGGTCCCCTTTTGAAATGAACCCCTAAGTATGAAAAATTAGGGAACGATTCCTAGTTTTCACTTTTTATTTTAATGTTTGTACCTGTAGGCAAAGTAGTGAAAGTTGGCTTTTATTCACACATTTTAATTGTATTACTGATGACAAATCGACCTATAGGTAGGTATCATCTTGGGCAAATATAGTTTTTGATACATTTTTGTGGAAAATATGTTATTCTAACTAGTTCTTCTCCCCTATCGGTCACTGTGAGCTCGAAACTGTTACCACCATTGCTTCGAGTGGTCGAAATTCACTTTTGTGAATAATACTATGACGTAGTGTCGGCCATCATTCTTTTCTAATTGTTGCTGTTGTCGGCCATCATTCTTTTCTAATTGTTGCTGTTGTCGGCCATCATTCTTTTTCAATTGTTGTTCAATAGATGTAATCAATGATTAAAATTTAAAGAAATTGTTTGTAAATAGGTGTGCAACACATCGTACACTTCAGCATAAGAAATTGCTGATACTAACTTTCATTTACGTAATACTACTTTGCCCTGTGCTGACAGCACTCATAATTTATTTTATATATAATATTAATGATAAGCAACCCAATATATATCACGTACATCCATGTTTCATAGATTACATATTGAATGTTGTATGTAGAGTTTTTCTTCTGACAGAAAAATAATTTTTCTTCGTTAAATTTCAGATAAACAAAATAACGAGTATGTCTCACGTGGATGTGTTACATCAACTGGTCCCATTGACTCATGTCAATATCTTGCCGAGGTGGCCAATTTCTTAAAGCCAGGAGATTTACAATCACTGCAATGTTCAAGTTGTAACACTGACAAGTGTAATTCCGCATCTAAATTTGCAAGTGCCACAATTGCAGCTGTATTATTTGCCTCTTTCGTTTTTCTTTTTTAAAAAACAAAATAAACATTATGTTGTGCCATTTACCTCAGCATAAAAGAACTGCGTTATTATTTTTAATTAGAATACTTTACTGTTTCATTACCTATTTAATAGAACGATGAAATACTTATGTCTTTAGACACTTTTTGTGTTTTGATACTTTAATAAGAATTCTCACTTTTTATGGAAAACATTTTGATAATATTTTTACTAAAAAACGTTTTTTATTTCCAATAAGAAACGTCACATGTGTGATTGTTATATAAATATTTTATAAACTTAACAGAAACTTCCATTTTTTACACAGCTAGTTTCTCAACAGATAATTCGCTCATATAAGGGCATCTCTCATTATTAGTTCCTCATAGTATATTGAAAGATAAAATGTATAGGCTCATTCATTGTTTGCTTCCATTTATTATAACTATTACTCTTTTTAAATTATTTATGGCATGTTTGTACTATTTATTGTTGGCTTTCGAAAACTTTATACTTAAGTATATTATACATGTGAATAAATATACCTATTTTCGTAAAGTACTTTTATTATTAATTAAAATAAATGTATAAACATTCCAGGAAATATTTTTAGATTGATTTAGACATATGTAGACACTGCTTCATACCAAAAATAATAATTACCTCAATGTAATCTTGGAATGTGTAGGTATGTAGTAAACCAAATTGTAATCGAAAAGTCGTATATTGTTAATGTATATTCGTAAAATCTATTTACTCATCAACTTAAAATATAAAACTCCACCATTTTAATGTACAATAAAAATACAATTTATCATGTACCTAGCAATGAAAGCTTTCAATAAATTTTGTTTAAATGTGCTAAAATCGTGTTTTTATTTTCAATTTATTCATCTTTTTTAATAATCGATTGGTAATTTGGTAATGTTTGACATAATGAATGCACTTACTCTTACGCTGCCTGGCATGATGCTGAGAATCAACAGTCAAAAGCACAAAACACTTGAACTTATAGTTTCATATACACATTTTTAATTAGAATTACTTGTAATATTATTTGCCACAAAATCACTGTAATTTTAAACACTTTACATAATTATTTAACACAAATTGTTCTTTTCAATCCGACAACGACACTACATGCAACGCGTACCTTTCAAACTGTTTTTAAACTGTTGACAGAAACATGAGCGGGGAGTTTAAATATTAGAAATCTTATTGGTCGAAAGAATCTCGCGGGAACCGATAAGATTTAAATTCAATTTTTAAAATCTGAAAAACAGGACAATTAAAACAAATGATTAAAAGTAAAAACAATAAAAGCACAATTGATTACAGTAAAAGACAATATCGAATAAAGAAACATTTGCGTTTTTTGTTTAAACAAAAATAAGATCCACAACGAAAACAAAACGTTTAAGTTAAAAAACAGTCTATTAATAATAATTAATCAAAATGACCATTTCGGCACACAGTGGCTTCTTCAAATGGGTTATTTACAAATATCAATTAGCCTATTAATGTGTTTAACTTATTTATCTCTTAACATTTAATAAACTTAAGTTTGTATTAAATGTTTCGCCTCAATTGAATTAATGGTCTCATTTTCGTAGATCTTTGGTGTTCTTCTCTTTAAAACATCTGCCTAATTGGCTCTATATAGGTAGTTTTTAATATATGTGGTACTAAGTTTCTATAAAATGAAATTAAATTTTGATTTAATGCATATATTAATAGAAATATTTCCTAAACAAGAGAATTTATTTGAGATGGGGTAAAACAAAAGAGAAAACTAATAAAAAACATGTTTTAAAAACGTTTCATTTATTAAATATTTGTATATATTTACAGTTCACGAAAAATTGATAATCAAGATTAACAACATCCTAAATATAAAGCTAGAAATATGTTTTCTAACGATCAGTTTTTAAAACTAATCTAACATGAAAACAACTCTCAATAACTTGTAAGTATTTAAAAAATACACAAGATCAGTCGTTAACTTTCAGCGCTTTACAACTTGTGCTCAATGCAACTGACTTTTTAATGAAATTCAGAAGAAAGACAAACCGGAATGTGCGCCAAATTAATGATAGATTATTGACACATCTATATAAATAATTACAAAACATAATCATTCCTTTAAGAAACTAACTCCTCTTTCTGTTATAGTGTTTGTAAATTCATAGCAAAGAGAAAAAAAACATTTTACAAAAAATTGAACATCACCACTATTGTAAAACAATTTTGTGCTATGAGAATCAGTTAATAGCAGCCTTTGTTTCAATACAAACAAAAAATAACAAAAAACAAACGAAAATTGTTTTTTTTAATGGTTATAGAATAATTTTCACACCAAATCTCAACTAGCAGTATGTAGAGTTTTTCTTCTGACAGAAAAATAATTTTTCTTCGTTAAATTTCAGATAAACAAAATAACGAGTATGTCTCACGTGGATGTGTTACATCAACTGGTCCCATTGACTCATGTCAATATCTTGCCGAGGTGGCCAATTTCTTAAAGCCAGGAGATTTACAATCACTGCAATGTTCAAGTTGTAACACTGACAAGTGTAATTCCGCATCTAAATTTGCAAGTGCCACAATTGCAGCTGTATTATTTGCCTCTTTCGTTTTTCTTTTTTAAAAAACAAAATAAACATTATGTTGTGCCATTTACCTCAGCATAAAAGAACTGCGTTATTATTTTTAATTAGAATACTTTACTGTTTCATTACCTATTTAATAGAACGATGAAATACTTATGTCTTTAGACACTTTTTGTGTTTTGATACTTTAATAAGAATTCTCACTTTTTATGGAAAACATTTTGATAATATTTTTACTAAAAAACGTTTTTTATTTCCAATAAGAAACGTCACATGTGTGATTGTTATATAAATATTTTATAAACTTAACAGAAACTTCCATTTTTTACACAGCTAGTTTCTCAACAGATAATTCGCTCATATAAGGGCATCTCTCATTATTAGTTCCTCATAGTATATTGAAAGATAAAATGTATAGGCTCATTCATTGTTTGCTTCCATTTATTATAACTATTACTCTTTTTAAATTATTTATGGCATGTTTGTACTATTNATAAATCCCCTTTCGCATAGCCTGCTACTTTCTTTCTGACACCTTTCGTCGTATCATTCAGTATAAAAGTCGTTCTTTGGTTGAAGCACGAGCTTTACAACAACAAAAAAAGAAAACATTGAATGGCCATATTCTTATGTATGTTTATCGTAATATTCGCTGTTAAATTTAATAGATAAAATATAAACGACTGCTTCGTATGTGGCCATCATAATGGCCGTGTTCGGTATTTGACGAAGAAGTTGAATTCCTAAGCCTCTATAGACTCCCCGAATTCCTTCCTCTTTAGCTACCAACCCCAACGTCTGCCAAAAGCCGGTATATCGGTTACCCTCTTCCCGAAGTCTAGTTCGCGCCACTTCGTGCGGATACGCAATACAAGATGCTATCGTTTTCGACATACCACCGGCTATCATAAACTCTACAAAGTCTCTCCAACTTTTTGTCTCTTTATATTTTTGAGGGTTGTTCAGGCGATATTCGACCAATCTGGCTTTTACAGCTTCGTAAATAACGAAATGTACTATCGTTTCCGAAATGCCCATATACGACGCCGTTATGCCCTTATAAAATCCCAGTATTCCCTACAATTAATATTCTTTTTGAATAAAAAAAAATCCCAAGACAGATTAATTATACAGAAAAAGTATATTAGGGTTAATTGTTAATGTAAAAGCCCAAACACAAAAAGAAAGTGCTAACAGCTTTAATTATTGCTACCAAGAAGATTAGAGATAGGAGTAGAGTCTACATCGGATGCTTAATGTTATGCTAGGCAGATCGCTGCGCAGCAAGGCAGTGCGCATCCGGTGTGAAGTTAGGCAAAAATACTTTAGTTGCGTTCCTTTTACACGCCAAGTGAGAATATCACACCAAATACTCCTTGATCTAACCTAAGTGGCGCTTTTTGCAGGTGATCATAAATCAAATTTATGTGCGATGAACTGCTAAATGTATTCGAGGACGATTCAACAGCTTTACCAAAGGGTACAGACACACAATATCCTATTTCTTTCTATCCTTTACTGGTCATAATATTTTTCAATCATTTCTGCTATCTCTAGTCTTCTCTATTATTATTTAAAACACTGAACAAAGTTCAGTACTCAAACAAACAAATAGGTAAATAAACAAAGTGGTTCATTCTAATGTTCGTTGTCTTCAACAGTAATAAACAATTTTCTTACCGATTTAGTATAGATTCTACGGACGCACTCTTTTACGGTCATTTGGCCATTTTTATTCAGATCCAGTTGAAGTCTTGTCTTCACAAACCAAATGGGATTCGTCAATGAAGAAGACATAAATCCAGCGCAAAACGCTGAAAAGATGTGCACCACGGGTGTGTCTGGGGGCAAGACATTGTTCCATAACTGTTTCGCCTTGCTGTACGTACAAAAATATATGGCTCTGGATGGGGCAACCCCGACTAGATTAGGACCCAAGCCTAGTAAAGTAAAAAACCTCTTGATTACACATCGTATAATTTAATCGCATACTTATGTGACAATGTTTTGGGTTCTTTGGCCACTTGGCTCAATTTTTTGGCTGACGTCCGGCTTTACCTTGGTTTGGTTGAGTCTAAACACATCGAATGAGGCAGTTTATTTAAAGTTTTTTTATTTACGACGCTCTAAATCGACGTAAACTCCTGATAAAATAATTAAATTGTATAGTTCTTCAATTTTGACCATCAGTCATGAGAACTGGTATTTTTAAAAGGATTAAAGCTTAATAAATTCAACGTTTTCGTACCTTATAGTAATTTTCAGAAAGAGATAGGGATAAAAGTTGCATTTACGAAAATATTGGTTACAACTTATCAACCCTTCAAGGTGAGGGTGAACGATTCATGACGCAACAAAGCAAAATAAAGAACGTATTAATTAGAAGGTATCTTACCTTTAAAAAGGGCCATGGGTCCTTCGTGGGTGATGATGTACCTGAGACACTGGACAAGACTCATGGTGGGTGGGGGACTTGAGGGTCCTGGACGCGTGGGACCATAACCTGAAAGAGCTACAACTTGAGGCCTGAGGACGCAGCTAGAGGTCCATAACCTACGCCTCTGATTATCGGTATTCAGGGTACGGCAGGTGGTACTTTGCTGCAAAGGGTCCTGGGCGATAAGGGGAAGTTGGTGCATGTCAAAGCCATGGCGCGAAGATTGCAACCTCGTCTTCACCACCTCCAAAGGACACGTTACAATTGCTCCAACAGTTCCAGCAACACTTGAATTAAATTTAATAAAAATATGATAGGTTTTAATAATTAGGATCTAACTATTAAATTACCTTGGCAAAATCTTAATTTTTTAATTCCCAACTGCACAATAATTAGGTATTTTAGCACAATACAAATAGGTACGTACTTAGTAAGCTGTTCAAGTATTATATTACCTATCTTTTTTCAAAACTTTTGACTCCCCTTCCCTTCGCTGTAAAGGTCTTATTTACCCCCCCCCTAAACGTAAATTTACATAACGAGCTGTTTGACGCCCCCTTCCCTAACTATAACGCACCAAAGCATTGTACAAGACCCCTCCCGCTAAACTACATTATGTAATATTTAGATTGCCCCTAATCAACAATCCTAATGCACACTAAACATTATCGTAGTTCATATTATATTATTACATGCTGCTTTGCAATCTAATGTATATGTATATTATATTAATCATATGGATTAATTTCTTATCAATTTTTATTAATTTAAAGGTTTCNAGGTACATGGTTTAAGTAGATAGGTATTGTAATGTATTTGTGATTGATAACATTATAATAATATGAAAATGGCATAATTTAAGACGTATAGTAATAAAATTTATCGCATTTCCTACAGTTGTGTTTAAATAGTCTATTTTATGATAAAAAATAATCTTCAATTTACATTATTTTGAGAAGGAATGTAGGTAATGTTTGTTGATTTTGAGCACATAATAAGTTGATAAGACCTCGTAGGTATAACGTGTTTCTCGTAGCAGCCAATTATTTAAGTTTGCTAAATTTAAACCATCAAAAATAATGATGAAAACTTGACCGACTCAACATGATCTTTACAAGAAAAGTCTTAGACGAGTCTTTTTGGATGTTTCTATCTAAATAGTAATAAAGTAATTACGACAACAATTTACTTAACTTATTAATAACAAACGTAAATCCAACTTCACCTTGACCTTGCCTTGTTGAATTTCTGAACTAATCATTATTAATCAAGTTATCATAAAAACGTTGAGTAGGTAGGTACGTTTTATTTATGAATTAAAAAAATATATCAACAAATACAAATAACAAAAAAGTCCAGAGATATTAATTAATGTAAGTGGGGGGAGGGGGTTTAACTGGTTAAAAATCATCTGCAATTATTAAACTTATTGTTAGTGACACATAAACAAATAATACTCCTGTTTACAAAAGTAAAGTGCATGATGTAAGTAGGCACATAGGTAAGTAAAATAAATGATAATATAACATAAATTTAGTGACCTTTATCTAGGACTAGTTTTATTATTTCCTACTAAAAAGGTGGCATAAGTTATTCGAAATGTATAACATACATACATTTTTTGAATATCTGTTTGTTATTATTTATTAACGTAAATTACAGCTGGCTATTTATTAGTTATTACATAATTTTTTGAAATTACGTAGAATGCTGTGTATTGCAAGGTTAAGTTAGTATAATCTCACTTACCCTCCTGCAAAAAGATGAATAAATCCATCTGTCTGGGACATCACATCGGGGAAACGTTATTTTTATTTATTTATACCACTTTCCACTTTATTTAGTAACAGTTACGCACATTTGAAGTCAAGAATATTAATAACTGACTGGCATGTTTGAAAAACGCCGGAACATTTTTGCTCTTCTTTTTAAATTCCCTTTACATTATTTCATTATATTTATTTTAGTAAAGAACAACAAACACATTTTAAAAAACCACCCCAAAAAAACGGAACAAGGTTGCACTCTAATATCGGCAACAATACACCTCTTCCTTCCTTAGCTATTGCAGTCAAGATGGTCGATATTCCCTTGTCTTTACCCCACCCTCTATGCACCATGCAATGATCACGTGTTGTTTGTTGTTATTTACCCGGTATATTTGGTATTTTATGATAAAATTATACTTTTTTATAACGAAAATTTTAATATACTAGAAAATGATGTTTACGCGCTTATACAACTACTGAAATTGTAAACAGCTGCCACAGTGTATAGGAATTATTCGAAAACTGTCAAAGCCGCTAGTACTTGTAAAGTTTCTATTTATAGTTGAAGGTCTAAAACTCTAAAATAACAAATTATAGGTTTTATCACTGTGTAAACAAAGTAATATTAAATTTTGACCAAAATAGCGGTTCCACATGGTTATAATTTTATTCCAAACACATGAAATTTACGGATAACACAACTAGTGTAGATACAGCACATACTCAACAAAAGTTTCGCTATAATTTGCAAATTTGCGTTACAAAACAGAAAACAATTTTAAAAAGCAACTGCGTATTAGAAAGCGAGTTTGCGCATTAATTATTTATATTAACACTGTTATCATTCACTATGTAACCATTTTAACCCATCTTCATTATATATCTGTTTGTTAAAAAAGTTTGATGTTTATTGTTATGTAGTTTATATCTATCTGCGCTTCTGGTGGTACTGAATTGTAATTGGTAAATATGAATGAAAACAAGTTTATTTTTAGAATAGAACCGGATTTCCATCGGTTGTAGTAATGTAATAAATTATTTCCTTGTTTTATGAGTATATTGTTTGCTTAATGCTTGATTTATATTTTAAATTTATAGGTTAGGTTTGGTGTTTAAAAGAAAGTGTTGTGAAAATCTAAACATGAAGAATTATTAGAAACCAAATGATTCTAAAGAAATTATTATCTCTAACGATGGACAGTTTGCAAAGAATCCTATAAATTATACTATTAAATGAACGGGTGTTATATAAATGGAAAAAAGTATGACAATAGATATATTACGAGGAAAAACACAAAATAAAGCCCTTCACTGTTACATTATTTTGAGCATTTGGATATTAGTGCTGATTGCCGGAGTTTACAAGTTCTTAGAACCGCAGCCCAGAGGTTCTATTCCGACAGTTGTAACAGAATTGTTTCAGAATCTAGCAATAGATGTACGAACAAAGAAAATATTTAAGATCTGCAATTTTCCTGAAGATATTTATTTTGGTGATGAAGGTAAGCAAGTAATGATCTTGTAATTTTTAATTTTAAAATATTGTTGTATCAAGGAACCCTTAATTCAAAGCAGTGGAACTTGAGAGGGTTAATTATACTTACTAGACATGGTGATAGGGGACCCTTACAGCATGTTAGGAACATAACATATATTAATTGTGGCAAGAAGACTAATACTGAGTTATTAAAAGGATATCAGGTACTAATTATTCCATACAATTTTTTTAGGTTTAATGCTTGATTATTTGTCCAAATTGGAAGATTAACCTACACTATTTTTTGCAGTTCTTTTGTAAAAAAGTGAAATGATTTGTTTTGCAGGAGTACATGAAAAATTTATCTTCCATAAGCAGAGTGTCCTGGATAGGCCCAGGCCCATTTCATGGATTTCCCTTGTTACCAACTCATTACAGGCAATGTCAGCTGGGTCAGTTGTCAATGCAAGGTGTAGCACAGCTTTTGAAAGTAGGTCAAATATTGAGGCAGAGCTATCTGAGCATTTGGCCCAAACTAACAAATCTAACTCCTGCAGAGGTGTTGGTTTATAGCACACGATACAGAAGAACCTTTCAGTCTGCACTTGCACTGCTTTATGGTCTCATATCAACAGAAACACTAAATAAAGTCAATATTTTCGAAAGTCATTCCATAAGCTTCTGTTTTAGAGAATGTGGCTGCCCAATGGCAGATAAATACTTTAGGTACTCATTTTTGCTCTTCATCATCTGTATTTATTAACTAACCTTGTTATTTATTGGTAATTTTGCAGTTTTAGTCACAATCAAAAATATCTAATTTTGTTTTGTTGTTTACACTTTCAGAAAAGTCAAAAATTATTTGAATCAGCAGTTAATTTCTCACCCAGCGGTTTCTGTATTAACAGACACTACAAGTCAGCTCATATTTCCTCCAGGTATTGAAAGGGGTCCTTTAAAACGAAATCCATTTGCTGTGAAAGACGCTTTATTAACATATATATGCCACGGAAGTGGTTTGCCCTGTGATAATTCAGCAGCCTGTGTAAAGTAAGTTTTATCCTATTTTTATGTGTCTTAAAAAAATAGTCCTTTTGTTGAGTACATGAATACCAAACAAGATAACATTTTCCTATTTATTTTATTTAGAAGACACAATGTTGCTGGAATTTTTTCTTACACAGAGTGGGTTATTCATCAAAAATGGGGTTACTCAGACTGGAAACGTTTTTGTCTTTTAAAAGCTTATGGATTGATACGAAACATCGTTTCACATATGTTGCACATGGTATGTAACTTTTATTGAAAGAAAAACTGTTATATTTTATTGTTTTTTCTTGTAAGGTTTCAAATACGGGTCCATACTTGGTCCTTTACTCCGGCCACGATCACACTTTAGAAGAACTATCAACAGCCCTCGGACTTAAAAGTGATCCCCTTCTCTTGCGATATGGTGCCAGGATTATATTCGAAGTTTATCACGATAATCGGGAACCTCAGAGTGTGCTGAAAGACGTCTACTTCAGGGTCCTGGCCAACGGTAAAGACGTGACCAGTCAGGTAGATTTTTGTAAAAATATCGTTAACGTAGAAAAACGGTCGTCCTTGTGTAAAATTGAAGATATTGTACGATACATACATGAGGACTACTTTTCGAGCTTTAACGCAACTAATTATAAAGATGCGTGTGTTGCGAAACACTTTTAACAGTCCCCATATCAGCAACCCCTATTTTAAACGTCGCAGTTTCCTAATTAATTTGTATCAGCTTTCAAAAACAGTTAAAAGGAATAAATATAATAGAGTAGACAATCACATTTTATGAACAAATGATAAGGATGTAGTAATACTTAAAACTTTTTGTGTACTTTGCGGGAATTTTCCACGTTTTTTATATTTTTTTTACGTACGTTAGTGTTGTGATTTTTAAATCATATTCCTTTCTTATCAGTATTTTTATTTAAGACTTAAGACATTCACAAATTAAGTAAATAATACAAATTTGACTTTCAATAGCTGTGATTTATATAAATTTAATTTTATTGCAATAGACGAAAATGAAGAACAGAATTAGAAACTTTTGAATGCTTTTTAATTTTTTTTTTGGGTCTCAACTAATAAAGCATAAAACTAATCAGTGATGTTATTACTAATAAATGTCAAGTTTTAAAGGCTTTATGTTATAGACTGCTGTATTACTGTGACTTAGGTAGCTTTTGTTAACTTTTTGCTATTGTCTGTTAAATTATGTAATATCAGTTAGTCCAAAGTTTATTAAAGCTTCTCAAGTTTATTACTTTGCTGTTTTTTTTTTGAAACTTCAACTCCGTTTGCTTTTCTTTTGCGTCTAGAATTATCATTTCATTTATCGTTTTTATGATAAAGCATATTTATCTAAAAACAGTAATAACAGATAAAATTATTATTTATTTACCAACAATTTTTATGATAAACTTTGGCAGTGTACAAGTTTTTTTTTCATTTATATTTAATGAATATTACATTACTTTACATACTTGTAGATATACAATAAACATGTCTTTGTCATCGCAATTACATTTTGATAGCCGTTATTCAACCAATAGATTTAAGTCCAAACCTTAACTTCTCTTATCACAGCTAATTTACAATCGATAAAAAGTTCGTTATTAAGAACAGATTGTTATTTTTAGAAAAATCAAAAATACCGAAAAAGATGCGATAATAAAGCAGTACATTATATACAATAAATATAAGATTTATAAGTAGATAAGTATGTACACGATAATAAAATACGGAAATTGTGTGATAATGAAAAAAAGCTATGTAATAAGGAATAAGTAAATAAAATTTAGCTTTAATGCACTTTATCCTTATGCAAGTAAAAAAATAGTTTTCGCTATTTAAAGATAAAAAAAAAATATTTAAGTAAATGCAACTTAATAAAATAAAAGCAGAAACTTTTCACCTGAGCACTATGCATAAAGATTGGGACTTAATCTTACAACTGTATACAGATACACATGTTATAGCTTAATTATTATTGTGCTAAATCACGAATAGGTTCAGCTGCTTATCCAATATAAAGATAAAAATTAGATAGAGCTGCGCCCTGTAACACCTAACACATATTTGTTATATGCTGCGTTCATTTGTTCTAGGAAGATAAATGTTAAAACTGTATGGGGTCCCAATCGGAAGTAATAAGGTGTAAATCCTTTCCATAAGGCGAACAATCCCTCTCTTTTTATCACTTTAGTCAACACATCCACAGATCCTTTATATTCAGGGACTCCGTCGATCATTTTCATGTTTTGGATCCTTGAAGGAAATAGATCAATATCCTTAAGAAATTATCTTTACTAGTGGTAGTAGTATTGATTTTATTTACCTTGTTTTTGCAATGTCTACTGGCATAGAAGCAATGGTTGTTACCAAACCAGAAATCATTGAAGCCCAAAAGTGACAGTTAATATTATCTTTAAAATATCCAGTTGATAATAGTAGTTGTTTGGCTTGAGAATATGTTGCCAATTGGGCTGCATTTACTACCATTGCTCTGCCCATAGTTGGAATAGCTCCACGCCAGCATGCAGCTATTCCTTCTTCTCGTATTATCCTTATTAGGGCGTCAAATACATTTTTGTAGTTTCTTCGTTCTGCTGGAGGAAGTCTACCATCTCCTGTCATTCGGATTAAAGCTACTTCTGCCGGTGTCCCTGAAAACACATACAAAAGTTTTTTTTAGATAATGTTCTATCAAAATATTAATTCAAATTATATATCTCACCTACAAAAGCCCCTACACAACCAGCAGCCATTCCCAATGCAGCTTTTATGAAAAAATTTGGTGGTTTATCCCCTTGTGAAGCTATGTCAAAGAGCCAAGTGTACACTCCTAAACGAGTTGTAGTATAAGTTGCCTGTCTCATAAGTCCAGCAGAAAGACCACCATAAAGCGCAAATATGCCTTCATTCTTGATAACGTTTGTCATTACTTTAAAGGAACTTACTTTTTCTTTAGATTTCTGAAGTTGCATGCGATTTTTAACTAAGTCTAAGGGCTGTACAAATAATGTAGCCCCCATTCTAAAAAAATATTTAAGATTAGTAAACATTTACATATGAAAGTATATGCAAGTTAAAAAAACAATTAATTCGTAAAAATAGTATTTATAATGCATGGTGTCAAAACATTTGATAAAAGCATATCAATCCAAGTACTTCTCTGTTTGCAATAATCCTAGTATGTGTTTATACTTTCTTGAATATAGTTATTGCAAATAATAGATACAGTAAAATTAATTTATTATACCTACACATACTATTACTTTTTTATAAACATAATCAAAACTTATAATGCACTTACCCCGCAGCTCCTCCAAATACAAATTTTATATAATTAGGCATTTTCTTTGCTTCTGTCTGAGCCATTTTCAAAACTAATATTTTTAACTTTTTTATTAAACTTAATGTGGGGAAAGGAATATTAATTCTTGATCTTTTTAAAATTGACCTAAGTGATCTTTAAAGGTCATATATAAAACACAAGTTACTGGGAAGTATAAGCAGGGTATAAAATTATTGAACTAATTGGAACTTATTACGTAATGCACTAACGTCAAATTTGTTATTTTCGGAAAATTTCCTTATTAATTTACAATATACGAGTACAAAACTTTTAAATTTTGTGAACTGTCTTAAACTAAGGTTAAAACCATAGGTTAAAAAATTGGGTTAAAACCGTTTTAAACGTCAACGTCAAAGTGGTGACGTTTATGATCATAGAAAGTAGAAAAAAAGATAATTATTTTAAATATAATTGTGGTATTAATTTTAAAAGAAACGCCATAAGTTACAGGTGCTTTATAAATAATTAGGAATATTTTTTGATTTTTCTTGAAATATCAAAAATAAAATATAAAATTGTCTCATTTTTACTCTCTATGACAAATTAACAAACCTTTTTATTAATAAGGTTGCTAAGCGTTCATTTCATAGTTAGTAGAAATGGACGTAAATCTGGGTTAACTGATTAATTAAGTTATATTTAAACTTCAGTTTTTATTTGAAAAGAATCATTTAAACATGAGCTCTTTAAATTTTTGTTGGTATTTAATTTTGACAGTTAATAATGATTAAAGTTATATAAGTTGTTCTGCAGATGGGTGATGCGGGTTGCGGTAGTAAAAGTAGAAAATTTAATAATTAAAATTAGTTATAGATTGTTTAAATATAAACATAGATAATCAGCCGATTTTTTAATTTAACTTTTCGGTATTATAATGTTTAGTCGTTTTTCGATCAATAATTACCGCAAACTAACCTATCATATGTGTGAGTGAGAAAAATGGCCAGTAATGTACCTGAAGTAAATTATAGCTGTGAAATTTGCGGTCTGGAAGGGTTAACAGAAGAAGAACTGAGATCTCACACCAATACAGAACATGTTGAAGGCAAAGGTACATGCCCTTTTTGTCAGTTAACTACAAAACCTTCAAAATTATTAGTACATGTGAATCAAGCACATTTAGATTATTTAACTCCTGAATCAGAAAACAACATTAGTTTTATCGATGACACTAGTCCCAGGTAAGACATTCATTATTGATGTTAAGTTGGATGAATTGAATATCTTTGTTGTGTATAAAATAAGTTGTTTGATTCATGTTCTTTATTTTTTTAGTGAATGTAATGGATTCACAGACTGGAGTTTGCCATCTAATTACAGTCAAGATTTATCCAGTAATGGCAAGAATTCAAAGCAAAATATTAACATTAATAACATGAATTACAACTCAAAGGTATTTCTCACAATTTTTAATTCACTGGAAGTGGAGATATATCTTTTAGGCTGCCTTCTGCAATGGGGAATCTAGTCCAAATAATTCCAGCCATGGGGAGGGATCACCACTCCGTTCCAGTCTTAATCTTAAATTGAAGAGTACTGCCCCAACCCTGCAATGTCCTATGTGTCAGTATACAAGCTTAAGTCCTGGAGAGTTAGAGGAACATATTAACAGGTGTGTAAAAAAGAATTAAATACATATGCAATAAATGAGAAATTATTTTTTTTTTCATTTAAAGACAACATTTTGATGTGACTTCTCCGTCAGTTGGTCATTTAACAGGAGAAATATTTTCATGTCCTTTGTGCATTAAAACTTATGACTCTGCACCTGATTTAGAGCTTCATGTGAACATTGAACATCGTGATATTTTGTCCCCTGCAAGCCCTTCAACAGCCACCTGTCCCGTTTGTGGTATATCGTTAAACAACGACAGTGATGTAAGAAAAAATTACAATTAGTAAATTTTCAACAAGAGAATGTTTAAAGATTTTTTTGGAATTAAATATCAAATTTGTAAATGCTTTGGAATGTTTGTTGTTTTTTATAGTAATAGTTTAAGTGTTCTTATCTTTTTTAAGAGTGAAGAAGCTGTAAGACATGTGGAGTCCCACTTTCCAGCTGGTTCTCCTATTCAGTTAGATAGGGCTGCTATTAAAGAACGTGAGCAAAGGGAATTTGAGATGTTAAGGGCGCAATATGGGATGGACAATCAGGGAAATTTCAGGGAACAGTCTGTGACAAATATGCAAAGGGCAGTTTATGCTGGTGAGATGAGCGTTGCCGATTATTACGAACGAACTCTGGGTTTAAAAGCTGCTGAAAGTTACGGTATTGATGATGGCAGTTCGATTACGCGAAATATGGTAAGATGTGTTTGTATTTAATATTTAATATTCTGCAACTCAGGATCATATAAAAGTTAATTATAAGTTAAGAAAATGAATAATAGCTATATATAGAGTGAAATTCTTATTTAGTTTTCATTTTGTGTTTTACATTCTACTGAATAAAAAAGAATTTCTTGTTTCAGGTTCCAAGAGTCCGAGCATTAAGTTCAAACGCACAAAATGTCGTACGCACTCTTACTTGTACATGTGTAGACCACTATGCGTCTTCTTATGGGGATAGGGGGTGGGGTTGTGGCTACAGGAATGCACAGATGTTGATATCAAGTCTATTAACGCACACAGGATATAATGAGAGACTCTACAAACTGTGGCAAGGTCAGAAACCCCCTAGATCTGCTGTTCCCAGTATATCTAGATTGCAAAATCTTATCGAACAAGCTTGGGCCAATGGTTTTGATGTACAGGTAAGCAAGAGGCACAAATCTCTTCTTATTTTTTATTATAATATATAGGTATTACTTTAATGCGAACAAAATTTATGAGGTTGAACCAAATTAAGATTGTGGTTATTTTGTTCTTTTTTTATTTTGCAGGGTTCAGAGCAACTGGGTAGTCGATTGGTTAACACCAGGAAGTGGATCGGTGCTACAGAAGTGGTCACTTTGTTATCGTTTTTAAAAATACGTTGCCAGTTAGTGGACTTTCACAGACCAACTGGGCCAGGAGGGACTCACCCTGAATTGTTCCGATGGGTGCTGCGATATTTTGAGAACAGCGTAGGGGGAGAATTTGTCGCTCCTTTGTATCTACAACATCAAGGTAGGACTGCATGCTTTTTTCAGTTTAATGTTTTTGGAAATATATAAATGTTTTGCTTGTTAAAGCAGTAATAGCTAAAAGCGTTCCCATTGGTGAAAATTGGCTTTAAATGTTGTTTTAGACATTTGATAATGACTATTCTCTTCCATATAACAAAAATTAACGTTATTGGGTAACATTTTGTATTGAAAAAGGAAGAGACGAATGTATAATCGAATTGGGAATTCTTTGAATGAAAAAACTATAATTTTCATATATTTTGATACATTTTTGAACTTTTTTTTAACAAATTTAAATTTATCAGATATTTGAATATATTAAAATACACAATAACATCAGAAAATCAAAAATATTATTTGAATGCGTCGAGTTATTCGATATAGGTGATTTTTTTTGCACGATTAAGGTGTTTTAAAAAAATAGTACATCCGTATATAGTTGGTTTGGTATATTTTCTTTGTAGTTTGAATGTTTTTGGTTCTTCTTTCATTTATATTAAGCTTTAGATGTTTTCCTTCTCTAATAAAGGTGCTTTCGAAGTTAAAAGTCTTCTCTTCAATTTGTTGCTTCACATTGTACTTACTTTCATTGTCATCCAATCTCCTGCTTCCCTTTTTACGTTTTTCGTGCTTGCATATTTTACGCAGTGGCTTACTAGTGAATTAGTGTAGAAAAAGGTATGCAACTGATAAGCAAGGACTCATTTTATGTACATCATTCCTAAAGGGCATAGTCGAACTATAATGGGTATTGAAGTTCATCGGGATGGTAGTTTGGTTCTTTTAGTGTTAGACCCTAGTCATTCTCCTCAGCAAATGGCCCAAATTGGTGACACTACTACTGGTTCGTCAGCCCTTCGTGTCCTTCGAAAAAGCGAATCTGCCATGAAGGCGAAACAATATCAAATTGTGGCAGTTGTAGGGTTCATAGACAGCGAACACCAGTACCAGGTACGGTGTTTTTTTGCTCGCAGTTTTCCTTTTGTTAAATTGAATATTTTCTTTACATTGCACTTCTTTTTCTCGCTAGATATTAGACATTTGTTTTTTCATTAAAATAGAACCGGAATAGGGACGAGAAGTAGAATACTGTGTTCAGTTTAAGTTGTATTTAAAGGCGGTCTCACACTTATACGACATTTGTTTCCGACAGTCGACGACATAATTTCGACTTGTCGCACACCAAGCAAACATATTTAAGTACATGATGCAGCATATGAAACACTCTAATATAATGGGGCATTTGTCTTTGATCGCTTGATCCTGCATTTGATATAAAACTTGAGCAACTGGGTAGTGGAAAAATACAATACTTTATACGATAATAACTACGGAAAGTTACTGTAATCGACAAGTGTACTCAATATTTTCGTTTAGTTGTTTTTCTTTTTCTTTGTAAACATTGACGAGAAACCAATGTGTGCGGAAGCGTTTTTGTTTACATCATTTTTTGATACATATGTTTGAAAGGTTTAAAACATGTCGAAGACAAAATTGTCTGTACGTATACGACCGACCTAATGTAACTTTTGTAAAACAAATGGCAAGACTGTGGTAAAAATACTCAACAATAAAAATAAATCTTTTAAATTATACTATTAATCCATTTTTAAGTTTGCATTTGAAAGTTTAATCAATGAATATTTAATCTTTTTGAAATTTATATTTAATGAAATTATTGGCTTGTCGTTTAAATTGAACACAGTGTATTTTCAAACAGTTTTAACACATCAGAAATTCAGTGGTAAATTTTTAATTGTATCTGTATCTGCACTTGTTGCTAAATTATTAATTAATTTGATAAACAGCACATTTAAAGTATTTTTCAAGGAAATTTTTCGAGATTATTTTCCTCAAATCTTGCAATTAAAATTGATGTGTATTATAAATAAAAGAAATGCTTAATATAACAAAACATTATTTCTGATCTACATGTATAATTGCAAGATGGTAAAAAGTAAGTAAATAATGACTTGGAAGAAATTAATACGAAAACGTCATAGGTCACTATACGGGAAATGGACTCCATTATTTACTCGTTCGTGTTTTCTAATTTTAATTACGTAGTGTAAAAACATGGTTAAAAATTTCCACTGAGTTTTAATCGCTTTAATTTTTCTAAATTAAGGGTGAGATAATTGTCGATTAAAATTTAAAATACGTGTAAGAGATCATTTTCACATTAGTTTTAGCTTATTATTATAAAGTTAATTATTTATTTGCCATTAAAATAATGAGCAAATACACTGAATTTTAAACAGTAACATTTGAATTTTCAGATTTTATGATTCACTGTTTTAAAACAATTTTACTGATTACATTTTAACGTGTAGCGTGTTAGTAAGTTTAATTTTTTCAAAATCTTAATGTTTTAAACAACCTTTTAATTTTTTTCTTTTTTTGTTCACGCTATTTAGATAATTATAAAGTTTCAAGGTGTGCTTTATTGTTGTTTAAGATTCAATTTGTTTGCCGTTAAACATGCACCGGTTGTTTTTGCAGTAATAGTCAGTGAAGAATTTAAATGAGAAGTGCCGTTATTATCCATTAGCATAGTAATTGATTTTCAGTTTGTTCAATTTTCCGTTTTAGCAAAGTAAAATTTTACGAGGCTTAAGAGTACCACAGGATCGGTGAAGTTGATACTGGTACCATCTCGTGGTCCGAATAGTAAAGTTTCATCTTCTCTAGCATAAATTTACCACCTTTGCTGTTCAGATTTGTGAAGAATTTTATACATTCGCTTGTAGCTAATGTCGCTATAGCCGATATTGCGCACCAGTACTTATGTCTTTAAAATAAGTTTTGTGCATTATTAGTTACATATTTATTTTTTGAAAATAATAGTAACTTACCGTTCAAAAAAAAAAAAAGTTCACTCGAACGAATTCCTTTTAGAATTTATTATTACCTCACTATACATATAGCTTTACACGTTTTTACAACATTTGTCATTATTCATTTTTATAAAATAGTACAAGCTGGTTTTGTATTTTTCTATTTTTTTTTTACCGGAATTAAAGATTTTTTTTTCAAGATTTTTGTTATTTGTACTAACGTTTTTCAGATTCCTGCCTCAAATGTTCCCATATCATAAGATAAGGAAGATCTGATTTATATTTTTCTGCGAATGTACTTTTTCGTTTTGCGCAATTGTTTATTTCAAACTTAAAGGGGTTGTAAGTTGCAAACATGCTGTTTAAACAATACGCGATTTTAATTGATCGTAATCAATTGACTTGTTGATAAACATACGTCGTTAAAAATAAATTGTTAATTAAAAGTTGCGAAAGCAGAGAGTTTACATCTGTTTAACTGTTACCGATGAATTAAAAAATTCTTTATACGTTTCTAACTATAATATAACTTTTATGCAGAAAAATAATTATATTGTTGGATTGTTCCTGTATAAATTAGTAACATACATAACTCTCAAAAGTTAAAGTTTGCAAAGAAAAATAAATATAAACATTAAATATAAAACAATTCTAAAATATGTAGGTACTGTTTTCAAAAACGAAAATCCAAAAATAATATTTGTTTTGGATTAATAATAATAACAATAACTCTATAGTTAAAAAAAGTAGTAAAAGTTCCACATGCTTATTCAATAATTAGGCCTCTCGTACAGTCGACTGCTTGTAGTCGCCACTAGATGTGGCCACACGCTGAGGATAGTACGTTGTATCCAGTATATCAATTCGATATTGTTTTGCGGGCTGTTATGTCGTAATTCATAGAATTTCGTAGTTCTTTGCTAAAAGTACGATAAGTAGTGATTTGGCAGGTGCTGATATCAATTTGGAACTTCAAAATTCCATGGACTATGACATTGAATCCGGAAAACAATATCGATCCAAAATTTTAGATTATCCATTTCAAAGGAGTTTAGAATTTTTAGCGCTCTCTTTATTTAAAAAACTAGAGGGCATTCATGGAATGTCTCTTTGTTCCATTTTTAAGCTTTTAATACCTTCAATGGCTAATGTGAGCATCTTTTATTCATCATTTAAATAATGTTTGATCGGTGATACTAGCAAAAATTTTAACGCCAAAAATGTATTTTGCATTTCACAAATGGAAAATACGTTTGGAAAAATTAAATACAAAATGCTTTTCTCAAAAAAGTATTTGTATGCAAGACAAAAATAGGTATTTTTAATTTTGTATTTGCTTTTTAAATGCAAGTATTTCAAATAAATTACATGTCTGGTGTCCAGTTGTTCAGTTTGCGCTGGAAAGCAAATGGCTGCTGGGGCATGTGGTCCAAATGGGCCACCATTTGATATCCATCTGTCCTCGGCGTGTGGTCGCTTCTAATGGTGACCACAGGTGGTCGAGTGTGTGAAGTCCACCTTGTACGTATATTGCTTCGTTAACTATCACAAAATTATCTCGATAAAATACATACAGGGGTAATAAAATGTGATAAAATCAAGGGATCAAATCCTGTACGTAGTATTAAAATTAATAATGCGCTGTATTTCACAGTAGCAGTAGTTAATCAAAATTGTTTTTCTGTTTTAACCTGCGATTAAATAAGTATGCTGCTTGAAAAGTATTTATAATAGCGTTACTGGAGTTGCCAGGGTCGGACTTAATAAAGCGAAGGACTGTAATATTGTCCTCGTTTTTATTGTACCTGTGTAATTGTGAAAATGGTACATACGTTGTCGTTGAAGCAGCAGTATTTTTGCAACAAATTCTCCCCCTTTGTTTTAGCAAACGCTTTTCCTCTAAGTAAGTAATAATAATTTAATATCAGGCTGTTCATACGAATATAATTAGGATTAATCAATATACCAAAGGTACAAATATTATTATTAATTAAATTATCATCTATACCTAAATTTTCTAAGCAATGCATGGTGGTGGGTCCTTTGCATTACAAATTTTTCGCAGTTTCAAGGTCGATTGGTTCGTCAGTTGTCTCATATAATATTATTGATAATAATAATAATAATAAAAATAATACTAATGCAGTGATATGTATATTGTAATTATACAAAGTTAATTCCCCTTAATTGTTTGAATTGTAAGTGCTTCTTTGAAGAGTTGTTCAATTGAAAATATTATAAGAGAAATCGTCATTTAACTAGCCAATAAAATTAAATTTAAATGCTCTTCGGTGTTTTTTTTTATCCGCAACAACAAAAAGGGTTAAATGGTATAGTTGATATTAAGGACCTATTATCTTTCCATCTGTATTGCCTGTTCGTATGTTACCACCTACTCTTGATCCCTACTATCCTCATACAAGGGATCATGCCCCCCCCCCTTCCACAAAATGGTATAGTTATTGTATAACTGTCTGATACAATTTTTAAAATAAACAAAAGATGAATTTCTACTCAAGAAAAGCTTATTAATTAAAATTTCGAAAATAATAAATACCTCATTACATTTAAGGATTATTAATCAACAAAATTTAATGCATATGCGAAATAGGGTACGTTATGAGTATATACAGTAAAAGCTCTTTATTCGCGGGGTATACGTTCCATAAATATGCCGCGAATACACAAACCGTGGATATGAAATGGTAATTAGTATGGAATCATAAGGGATACGTTCTAAGGTTCCAAAATAAAACCAATATGTAACAAAATAAAATCAATGTATTGATAAATTCGCAATTAAAATTAATCGTTATAATCAGCTTTCGGCAAGAGTAAAATATGCCGATACGTTGAAAAATAACACCGAATCCTTTTCTACTCGGTTAGATTTTTTATAAAAACCGCTTCGGCACGTAACAACTGTACATACTCAAATTAAGGGGATTCAGTAGTACACGCGCCATAGACTAAAAACATGCTTATCGGTTCTAGATATCATGAGTTTAATATTTGGAACAGAGGTTTGAAATTTTGTAGTAAGATAGATAAAGCTTTGTTCTAAGGCTTGTCGAAGGCCATTTTTAAATTTTTTAATTTCTATTGAAAATACGTGCCCTACAAGAAGCATCAACTTTAAGCACTTGTAAAAACTTTTAATGACCATATTATTTAAAACCAAAAACGTACCGAATTAGTGCGAACCTTTGTCTGCTACCATACAAAAAATGAAATATTTATCTCGCAGCGTTAAATCACAATGTTTAGAATAGAAACCCATGTTTCCGGAAAAATTTACACTAGGCATGAGCGATCTATTGTGGTCAATCCCCTTAATAAATGACACCGAATCCTTTTCTGTTTACCGATTGCAACGGCGAATAATTAAATTTTTAGCCGCGAATAGAGGGTTGCAATTTTTTCACCCGCGAATAATGAAACCGTGAATAAGGAACTTTTGCTGTATTTCCATTGGTTAATTCTAAACGATAAAGTATTTTAAAATTTATGAAACCGGTACTTCAAATATCTACAATGTTCCTGTTAAATGTGTAACTTTTATCAGTTGCACGAAATTAAAAATTCTTCTTCTGCTAATTTGGTACCACCTATCTGAATTTACTCAGTTAATGTATATGCCTGATTCAAATGTCAGCAAAAAAATTTAAAAAGCGGAGTCTCGGAATCAGAAAAAAGGATATCAAAAAATTATTCGCAAGCTGTTTGGTTAGTATGAGAAGCAGGTAACTTAAGTACTTACTTCAAAAAATTCCTTATAGGCGCCGTCTGACAATTACTATCGATCTTTTTCGTCTGGTTTAACGTATATCGTCGTTTACACGCCATACATGTCATGAAGAATTCACATATCCTGTTAATTCTTCAACCGGTTTATCTTCAGTTTTGCCAAGGTCAAAAACTTCTTCAACCAGCGGTGGTTGCTTGGCATGTTATTAGAGGAATCCACTACCATATTTGGCATGCACATATGTCTCTGATTTATTTATGATCGAAAAGAAAAAAATATTTGGCTTTACGAGGCTTTCAACTTTGAATATTTATCAGCTTGTCGCTATTTACGGTCATGTAGTGTTTTTTTACAATTATCCTAATAGTTTAGACCATAAAAACGTATTATAACCCCTTAATGTAATTTCTAACAACTTTCAGAGGTTTCTGGCAGCCTATTAAGTGGCCATAGCCAATGGTATTGCAGCTCGCTATAATGGGGGTATTTTACAAATGTTCACTTGCCAATTTTTTGAAAATTCAATTGTATGACCCTTTATCAAAGTTGTCTATAACCTTTTAAGTTCTCGGCTTTATGCTAGCAAATGGGATGTATAGGGGAGTGGAGCGGTGTCCATAACTGCTTCGTGTGGTCCGGTTCAGTAATATAAAAAATTCATTTGGTCTCTACTCAATAGGTACAGGGCGAGACTACCAATAAAAGGTGATTTTGCGCAAGCGCATGAGGGTGTGGGGTGGTGTAGATATCTACACTAAATTTTTGTATTGATAAATTTTGTTTATTAGGTCGCAAAAATACATAAATATCCCTCCAGTACTAATACAATACACCAACCCCCTGTGGTCGCATTGAATCTTTATTTCTTTGATTAAAATTAAAAGATCTAGAAAATATGTCCATCATTAATGACTTAATTGCTTTTTAACTTATTTACTTGGCAGCGAATAAAAGCGATGAAAAAGGTTGTAAAATATGAGAAGAGACTGAGGGGGCTCGAAGAAGGGGATATCAGGAGAGGAGAGGGAGAGAATCTAAAAAAAATAGAGGAGTCAAGATAGGTGGTGGGGTTGAGGAGGATTTTGTGGAGAGACTAGCAAGGGGATTGATTACTAAGATATTTAGTAGAAGGGAGGGATAACTTTAACTTATTTACTTGGCATGTACAGTTTAGGAAGAAGCGATAAAAAGGGTGGTAAAATATGAGACGAGACAGGGGAGGCTCGAAGAAGGGGATATCAGGAGGGAAAAATGGAGAAAGAAGGTATTGGAAATAGGGATGAAAAGTAGATATGAATGAAGGGGGAAGAGGGCATTGAAGAGTTTAAAAATTATTCAGGAGCAGATGAGGGAGTGGTTTTGGAGAGGAATCAATATAGGGGTGGAGTTGATAGGAATTTTGTGGAGAACTAGCAAGGGGATTGATTGCTAAGGTATTTACTAGAAGGGAGGGATATAAACGTGTTAGAAAGAAAAATTTAGATCAGTGAATGAGTGTAGGGGATGTAAATATTGGAAGAAGGAGGGGAACAGACGTAGGATGTGTGACAGGGAGGTGAAATATCTGAAACACGTGTTAGGAGGATGCGGGGATAGTAGAACTTGGGAAGAATGCCATAATCTGAATTGATGAATGAGGAAAGGGTAGGTTAAGTCGCTGAATAAATTTTTAAGGAATAGGAGGTCGTTTTTTAGGATAATGAAGGAAGTGTGAGAAAGGAGGGTAATGTAGCATGAAAAATAAGAAATGAAATTGTAAAAAAAAAACATTACGTTTAAAAGCTGATACACATATATTTACTAGGCACGTACAGCTCTAGTAATACGGCACTTATAATGTTGAGATACTAGTAAACGTGTTCTTGCTTTTACACATTCTATTTACGGATAATTTCGAATTGTTAAACAATTCCGTGGATTTGTAGTTAAATTATTGCAATAGGCGAGTTAATCGATTGTTTAAACTTTTTCACATCTGCTACCTTAACGGTTAAAGAAATACGTTGTTATTTTACTTATTACCTATAACTGATGTAAAAGTGATAGTCCATGTTCTTGTTACTAATTTAAAATGTAATGGTACATAAGAAATGCATTATTTCTCTAACTCAAAACCAATTGGAAACATTGGAGAATGTGGTAAATAAAATAATAAAAATTTAAAAAAATTAATAAGAGAATGAAAACAGTGGGTTCTTGAGAATGACCGAAGCAATATTTCAGACCGTTAAATCTTTAGGGAAACAAACCCAGTGTTTTCTGCTTCTCGTTAATTTTTTAAATTTTTATTAAAAAAATGTTTTACAAGATATGCCATTTACATCCTATCGATTTTATTTTAAAATAAAATAATAAAAATAAAAGGGGTGAATCACATATTATTATTTATTTGCACGTATAGGTGGGTACTCGCCAAATAAAAACGAAGTACAGTTACCCTTTAATGTGAGAGGTAAATATAGAGGTTTCAACGTTTTAAAATGAACGTTATGTACCATCGAAAGTAAATTAAAAGAATTTTCGTAGGGTTTCATTTAAAAATAAATCCAAAATATTCAAATTTTCATTATCCTGTCGTCTTACCTAATATAAAGATAGGAGACGATAGGGATATAAAGCAGAGGATAGCGTAGAATCGAGTCGCCTTCAATAAAAAGAAATCATGCTCGCGAACGGTTAATTTAGAAATTCGAAAAAGACTGTTAAAGGTGTATGTTTGTACCGCGGTGCTGTACGGGTGCGAAACATGGATGGTGAGCGAACGAAAAGGTTGGAAGCGTTCGAAATGTGGTGTTATAGGCGAATGATGAGGATACCGTGGATAGAGAAAGTTAGAAATGAAGAGGTATGAGAATGAATAGGAGAACAGAGGACTCTGTGGAAGTCAATAAAAAATAGGCGAGATAGGTTGGTAGGACACCTTCTCAGGCATGAAGGTCTAGTCAGAGAGATATTACATGCAGAAGCAGGAGTTAAGGGGGATACAGGTAGACCTAGATTACAATATTGTTCGCAAATAGTTAAGGATGTGGGTTGTTTTAGTTTTAAGGAAATACGAAGATTAATTCAAGATAGAATGGAAGTCCGTGTCCACCAGTCTTAGGACTGACGACCTTATGATGATGATCTAAAATTGTGGTTTAGATGGTCTTTTTAATAGTTTATTAGTCAGTGATTGAAATATAATTTTCTTATGGCTAATTCTAAATTGTATTATCTCATCATAGGGCCGTCAGTATGAATACTGGCTAAATACGCACCTCTAAACCTTCCCATCCTGAGTCATTCTTTGAATTTCCCAAAAATTAGAACATAGGTCATCCTTTGCCCACTTTACTTCTGTTTCCGTTTTTAATGACTTCAACTGGCCCTTTACGTCTCAAAAGATGTCCTACCATCCTATCTCTACTTTACCTTATTGACTTCGCCTTTGTTGTACTCTTACCAATAACGCCTCATTTCTAACCTTTTTTTAGAGCTAAAGTAGCGAGTTGTCATTGATGTTTTATTAGAAATCCAAGGTTTTCTTAGATTTCGTCATTCACCGTCGAAGTTTCTGTTATCTATTACTAGCGATCCGCCCCAGCTTCGCACGGGTGCAATGCTGATATTAAATATAGATAATACAAACCGGTCCCCCGGCCGGTACCGCCGCAACCGCTATGCCCCTGCATTTTAAATCTGTAATATCTTCGAAAATATTCATTTAAATTACAGGCTCTAAAGGGCCATATCCCATATTGATCTATATTAAATGCACATTGTGTTTAAAAGTACTTAATTGGATAAGAATTAATGCTGTATTGCTTAAAATCGCTTCGTAAATATTTCTCATAAAAAGTAAAGGATAAAAAATGGTTATTGTGCATTGTCTCTAAGAGATATACCATCGCGGACTTTTTTTGTAGACCTTAGGTGTACAATACTGTAGTACATTATATTGATCTATCTCGTAGCGTTCAGCCAGCGTTTGCAATGTAAGCGCAAAAAAAATGTGTTTATTTACGACACACATTACAAACCTCTAAAATTATCAGTGTTTCTCTACTATATTATGCATGTATTATACATATAAACCTTCCTCTCGAATCACTCTGTCTATTAAAAAAAACCGTATCAAAATCTGTTGCGCAGTTTTAAAGATCTAAGCATACATAGGGACAGACAGCGGGAAGCGACTTTGTTTTATACTATGTAGTGATTCGTCATCATCAATCTTCAATCTTCTATAGCTCTCAGTGAGTCCACGATCTTCAATTTTTGATTTTATAAGCAAGTGCAATTGTGTAATGCCGAATATTTCGTTCATTCATTTGGGAGGTGTGTTGAAATGATGTGATGTCGTCACTGTACGTATTTATGCATAATCTTTAATCCGAAATGTTTACTCGTGAGGTCATGAGATGCAAACATGTTGTAATTATATTATTAACGTCTTCTACGAGACATATGTAAATGTACTTCTGCCCCTGTTTAAGGAAAATATCTAGTTCATAAGTATACACACAACTTATTACAGTTGAAATGATTTTTAATGTCATGCACTTGTGTACATGCATAGAAACCTACTTATGTATTATTACACTCTTGGAAAAATTTAGAACACATTAAATAAACAAAAAAGCAGTTCGTATGCTTCCATAATAATAGAGTAGCCTTCTTGATCTTTTTTTCTGAGAATTTACATGATTACATGCATTATTAATCGAGACATGTAAACTGTTATAAATTAGCTATCGTATCATAACGAAAAGTTAACGTAATTGGAGTAATTGGAGTCTGTTCTGGATAATCAATGAAATTAATGTTTTACGATATATGTATTTACATGTTCATTTTCTGTACATTATTGACGAAAGGAAATTTTTAGATGATAGTTCTTTGTCACTTACTATGCGATAAGTATCTTCTGAGAATTGAATAAATGTATTTTATTTTTTTAAATTAGAACGAGGAAATAAAATAAAAGGGGTGAATGGCTCGTTGGTTTTGAAGTTATGCATACAAATAGTACATATAATAATAATGTCGTTATATAAATTAAAAATAAATAATTCATCGGTAGATACCTGTCTGATATTAGAAGTTATTAAAAAAAGTCAAACAAGACTACCTCTCATACTACAACCTAACGTAGATGAGCCCTTGATGTATAGCATTTATCTGTGGTGTACAGCACTTTACGTAGGTATGTCAATCAAGAAATCCACTTTATCCATTCATGCATAGCACTTATCCCTGTTGCTTATTGGCTTGTGTTAAGCGCTCCGCACAAAGGGGTTAATGTTATGCACCAGGGATAAATGCCGTGTACAAAGTGCTCAGAATAGATTACAAAAATATACGTGTATGTAGTGGGATGGGTCTGTCTGATTGACACATGTGTTACGTGCTATACACTAGGGATAAGTGCTATGCACAAAGTGCTGAGGGTAGATTACAGTAATACAGCGGGATAAGTTTCCCTGATTGGAATGTGTTATGTGTTATTCACCAAGGATAAGTGCTATGCCGAAAGTGCTAAGGATAAGTTACAGTAATATGTATAGTATGTTGGGATTCTCTAGCTGATAAAGGTGTTAATGCTATGCAACAGGGATAAGTGCTAAGTACAAAGTGCTTAAGTTAGGTTGTAGCGATATGTATAGTGGAACGGTTTTCCCTGATTGGAATGTGCTAAGTGTTATATACCAAGTGGTAAGTGCTATATACCAGGGATAAGTGTTAGGCACAAAGTTCTAAGGTTGGGTCACGATAATGTATTGGGGCGAGTTTCTCTAATTGGATTGTGTTAAGTGTTATGTAGCAAGAGATAAATGCTATGTACCAGGGATAAGTGCTATGCACAAAGTGCTAAGGATGGGTTACAGTAATATAATGGGGTGGGTTTCCCTGATTGGATTGTGTTAAGTGTTATTTACCAAGAGGTAAATGCTATGCACCACGGATAAGTATTAGACAAGAAGTGCTAAGGATGGGTTACAGTAATATAATGGGGTGGGTTTCCCTGATTGGATTGTGTTAAGTGTTATGTACCAAAAGGTAAATGCTATGAAACTCGAAATAAGTGCTATGCGTCAAGTGCAAAAAATATGCTACAGTAATACGTTCTCGTAACGACTTGTAAGCTATTGCCAAAATAGTATCAAATAAAAATTGTACCTTTTCTCATTTTTGTCTTCATTTTCTGATTATTATTTGTACATCTTGTGCATTTCTGTGACATCCCCATTTCACATTTGTTATTATTTTGACGCTTCTGTATTATTGTTGTACTTACAATGTTTATTATTTGTTGTTGTTTGGACTCGTCATTACGCCGCGTCGCGGCAGTTAACGGTTACGGTTCAATCCAAATGATAAATTTTATGTTATAAAAGGTCGGATTAATATAATCGTTCCTATAAACTTTGATCACACGAGAAAATACTGGCGGGTTCACGACACCACCGCGTAACAACCAACGGCAACGGCTTGACCCCGAAGCCTCTCGGCGAAGGATTTTGTACTCTCGGGGTCGGTAATATTGTCGTTTTATGCACGTGTCCTATCACGTTTTTCTTTCGAAGATTTTCGATTTTCTAAATAGCAATTAATTACTTTTGTTTCCGCAATCAGTTTTCTCAAAATGTGCCCCAAATTGCATGTGCAACAGTGTGTGGGATGATAGATCAATTAATATACATATGTAGGTACATATTATATGTTTATTATCCTTGAAGATGATTAGTTACAAAAATTGACAATTTTTGTTTTATTTTTCTCGGAAATTTTTTATTTCATTTATTTTTTGAAAGAGAAAATTACTGTTTTAAATAATTTAATTAGGGAGAAAAATGGTGTTTAAGTTTTGGAAGTAATTTGTATATCTATTGGGCATCACAGCATTTTTAATTATAGCAAGTAATTAAAATTTTTACGAAAAATATAAATGGTTTGTAGTCGGGTCAATTAATATTCTGTGTGAGAAACTCGCTTTTGTCTGTTTTTTTAGATCACTTCTATTAATTATTTATTATTCGGTGTTATGTAACGAATCGAACAAAAAAACCAACCTTGGTTGGCATTGTATGTAATTGCCTGTAATAAAAAAGAAAGAGTACAGTTAGCATTCGCATTATAAATTTTAACAGCTAAATTATTGTCTTTCGTAAATGTTAAAGATTTTTCGGTTTTTAAAACAATATTGACATTGTTATTTTTAATCGTTATACGTATTTTCTCTGCATGTACGTCAAAGCGTCGCCAGTCGAAAAACTACAATGTTAGTTATTGTGAAATAGCAGTAGGTACATATGTACGAAATTATTTTGGCAAAGAGTACCAAACCTGTTTTGGATAATCAAAATCAAAAATCGGTTGTAGCGCGATTTCTGTCAAATTATTCAAAATAAAATTACAAAATAGCATCTGTTAAAGTAGCCTCCGGTTGCTGTTCAGCATGTTCAATTATTTTGGCAAAGAGTACCAAACCTGTTTTGGATAATCAAAATCAAAAATCGGTTGTAGCGCGATTTCTATCAAATTATTCAAAATAAAATTACAAAATAGCATCTGTTAAAGTAGCCTCCGGTTGCTGTTCAGCATGTTCAATGTTTGTTCAAAATGTATCGCAGATTTTGTGTTTTTTCAAAAACTATTTATTTATTCATGAATATCTATTTCGTTCCCTTCAAAGTAATCCCTATCAGATATTATACACATGTGCCAACGTTTTTTCTAATCCTCGAAGCACTTAAAAAAAATTGTTCAGCTCCTTCTTCGATGCCGTTTTTATCTCCTCAATCGTAGCGCAGCGTTGTCTTTTCATGGGTCTTTTTAGTTTCGGGAACAATAAAAAGTCACAGGGGGCAGATCTGGAGAATACGGTGGTTTTGGCAATATTGGTGTTGTTTTTGGCCAAAAATTCGCACACAAGCAACGATGTGTAAGCAGGGACGATATCATGTTGTAAAAGCTAATCTTTGTTCTTCCACAAATCCGGGCGTTTCTAGTGGATTGCTTCGCGTAAATTGCAGGTAATATTCCTTATTGACCTTTCTACCCTGTGGCAAGAACTCATGATGTACCACGCCCCTGCAATCGAAGAAAACTGTAAGCAAAACCTTTACGTTCGACCTAACTTGACGCGCTCTTTTCTGTCTTGGCTCGTGCAGCTGCTTCCATTGGGATGATTGAGCTTTGATTTTCACGTCATAATCATAAACCCATGATTCATCAGCAGTTATGACCCTCTGGAGCAACTTCGAGTCGTCGCGGACAGAGTCCAATAGCTCTTTAGCTCACTACTCACTTTGGTCAGATCAACGTTTCAGTTCTTCGGCTTTGTCATTTGTAGCTACTTCCAATTATCAACATCATCTCTAGTAGGATCTTCATCAACGTTTGTTGCTAGTTCCGTACAAATTCTCACCATGTTCTCATCAGTTTCTTCGGATACTAATTTTCGATCAGTTACTTCTGTATCGGCTATGGTACTGTTCCTAACATTCTTCCTAGCATCTGCTAGTTAGTACACAACGTCTCTGCTTTTAAACAATCACTTAGGTTGCCTCCTGGGTCCACTTTTTCCAACATTAATTAATTAATAACTCGTGTAGTGCGAGCGAGCTATATATTTTTGACAAAATAAAGCTTTCTTGAGCCAATTCTGTTTGAATTTCTTGAAGGGCATCAATAGTATCTGATGTCTGGATACATTTTATCAGTATCCGAAATTGGTTCTGCTAGATACGCGTGAGTACATGCCTAAATAGTATTGATGCCTTTTTGAAACAAGTTTTTTACAAACGCTATAAAGCTGTTTTGATACTTCATTCGATGGGGAAGTCCATCTTTTGTATCATGTAGACTCACTCCTTTATTAGTGCTAGAATTGTGAAAAATTTCTTTTACGTGAATTGAAAAAATGTTTCCGCCAAACACCATCTTCCAAGGGTCAATGTTTGAAGACTGGGCACTAATAAATTACAGTAGTGTCAACCGAAAAAAAAAAAAATGTTGGCGCTAATATAAAGCACTGTATCTACACGTTAACACAACCTGCCTAATTCCAATTCGTTTTTTAAAGCTGTGTAGCTATCCGTCACTGACCTTAAGTTGTTTATCGCCTTCACATATTTGTGAATGAATTTGTTTTTCTTTTTCCTTATTGATTATTTCGCCATTGACAATAAAATTACTTCGTTGATCAATAAACCATCTGTTTGCACTATCCCCACCATTTAATTTTTGAAATGTAATCGATTTGTTATGAAAAGAAATATAGTTTCGTTTTTAAGGTTCCGTACGTCCAAACGGAACCCTAATAGGATCACTCGTGTGTCTGCATGTTCGTCTATCATAATCAATTTGCTCCGAATATAGTTAGTCGATTATGTTGATAACGTAAATACATTAATTTTGAACATGGGAGTCATTTTTTGGGAGTCAATAGAAAACTAAAAGAAAGTTTTGCAAACTGTACCGTGTGACATATCAAATGAAAGGGCTTGTTGTAAGGCTTTCAAATATATATTTTTTGTAATTTTAAAGTTATTTAAAAAATTAGATGAAAATTGACCATTCCCTCCCTATCTCCGAAACTACTGAACCTAAAATTTTGAAAAAAATATAGAAAATAGTTTTGAACATGGGAGTCATTTTGGGGGACCAATAGAAAATTAAAAAGAAGTTTTGCAAACTGTACCGTGTGACATATCAAATGAAAGGGCTTGTTGTAAGGATCTCAAATATATATTTTTTGTAATTTTAAAGTTATTTAAAAAATTAGATGAAAATTGACCATTCCCTCCCTATCTCCGAAACTACTGAACCTAAAATTTTGAAAAAAATATAGAAAATAGTTTTGAACATGGGAGTCATTTTGGGGGACCAATAGAAAATTAAAAAGAAGTTTTGCAAACTGTACCGTGTGACATATCAAATGAAAGGGCTTGTTGTAAGGATCTCAAATATATATTTTTTGTAATTTTAAAGTTATTTAAAAAATTAGATGAAAATTGACCATTCCCTCCCTATCTCCGAAACTACTGAACCTAAAATTTTGAAAAAAATATAGAAAATANATACTTAAAATAGGTGAGATGTTTATTTGAGTAAGTATAGTAGACTAGACTCATTTTTCTTTTGAAGATTATTCATGCTTTTTCTTTATATAATATTAAACATAAAATTACTTTTGTTATTGTTCGCTTGGATGGAATTTAACGCGACGAACATGACCGAGCAGAGTGCGAGATCTTCCGAACGCAGTTTCGGTTTCGGTCGTAGTTTCGGTAGGTTTGCCGCCGAAACCGAAACTCGTTTTTTTGCCGGAATTCGACCGAATCGAAAACCGAAACCGAACTTTCGGTCGGACACTACTTATAAGATCAATAGTATGTCTGTCGGTCCTTTTTTTGCTAAATACATTTGATTTCTGGGAGACAATCGATTTCTTATGAAGAGTTAAACAGTTTCTTTCTTTGTATTTTTCTTTCGCATACCTACATATTTCAATTCAATATTTGTTTGAGTGAGTGTCTCATATAAATTATAGAATAATTGTTTTTTGTCATACATTCGGGTTATTTCTCCTGATTAAACTGTTTTTCTGTACATATTAAACCGGAAATTCCGAGGAGATAAACTTATCACAAACTCTTAACGGTAATAGTTAATCTTCTCAAACCATATTTACTTTAATAGGTACCTAGATACTTAAAATTTCCGAAGCTCCTAAACATACGATACTGTGGTGTAAAAATACGGGTCGTCACCTCTTGGAAAATAACTTAATTGTTGCTGTGTTGATTATAATTATTAGAAATTTTCCTTGCAGTTAGAACAATACACAACGTTCTATTACTGAAAGGGCCAGACTTCTAAACAAATATTACTGATAAATAGGCTAATTCGGGATATCCTGTAGGATTACCAGGTCTGGTTCTGACTAAATCTTAAACCCAGAAGAGCCGAAAAAAACCTCTATTGTAATGACATCATTCGTTAATCGGACGCTTCTAGTAAAATAAATGTGATATTAATTTAAAATTCATGCATAAAATGTAGATTCTGGGCCTAGAAAAGAAAATGATTCGCACCTTACATGACTCAGACTACGTTGTAGTTACAAACTGATAAAATATGACTTGTACCGAATAATATTGTTGAAATTGTATAATATTCACGTATGATAGTCTATTGGGGCTTCTGAACGCGAATACCAAATTACTAGCAGTCTCCAGAAAATTGCTTTCAACTAATGAAAAAATAATATCCGAATTTTTCGGTAAAATTAATTAAAAAATTAATCAAAGTAATTTTAAAAGAAAACTTTAAAAAATACTTTTTTTGACGAGCGGCTGAGTACTGTAATTTTATCTATAACTAATTGAGTTCAGTAATTATTTACAATTAGTGAAAACCCGTAAATATCTCTGTACCTAATTACATACAGCTTAATTAGGAATGTGGAAAATATCACATGTAGTAATAATTCTCCTTAAAGGTTGACAGACTATTAACTATGATCTTAACTGCAATACGTATGTCGCAGTTTAATTAAAATTAGTACTAATTGCAATTCGACGTCATGAAAATGGTTATTGCGTTTAAAACCAATTTTAATTAATAATAATCTGCCCGTTTATTTATATGTTATCCGTGTTTAAATACGTAAATATAAAAAGGCAGTTAGGTATTTAGATATATATATATAGATGAGATAACAAACTGATTTGAGATAAAGTTTTTTAATATATATTAATATCTTTTTTGCAAAACTCAAACTTTGTGGTTAATTTTCTCTCTATGATCTCTCCTGAAAATTATCGTCTCTTTTTTTAAAAAAAGCTTTGTTAAACAAAATGACCCGACGATTGTCCGTTAAGGTATATCGATATATTAATTTGTTTACGTATCCAAATAATAATTAAATGCAAGACACTTTTTATAAGTGTGTCACGGTTAAAATATTGTTTTGTCCTCGCAAACCCGTAATAAGCATTATTAATGCATATACACGTGTGGCGAGCTAAGGTCCAAACATAGGGATAGTCTGTTACATACAATCATCAAAGGGTAGCTTCATATTTTCAAAAATACTACATGTAACATGGTATAAGAAATTTCGAACAAATACCTTCAGTTATCATCATAAGGTCGTCCGTCTTAAAATTGGTTGGACACGCACCTCCACTTTCTTATCCTGAGAAAATATTCGCATTTCAATAAAACTAGAACATCCCACATCCTTAACTACCTATCTGTTTCTGCTTTTAATATGTTTCTGACTAGTCCTTCATGCCTGAGAAGGTATCCTATCAACCTATGTCGTCTATATCTTATAGATTTTCATAGCGCTCTCTATTCTTCTACTCTTTCTAATGCCTCCTCATTTTTACCCCTCTCTATCGATACCACGGTATCCTTATCATTCGCCTGTATCACCACATTTCGAACGCTTCTAACCTTTTTTTTTTCCGCCACTCCAACCAACCAACCATGTTTCGCACCCGTAAAGCGCCGCGCTCCAAACATAGGTATACCTTTAACAATCTTTTTCGAATTTCTAAATTAACCGTTCGCGAGTGACTTCGTTTTATCAAAGGCTCTACCCTTTGCTATCTTCTTGTTTTGTATCCCTACTGCATCTTCCATTGTGACTACCTAGATACCTAAAAACAGCCACTTCTTCTAATTTTTCGTCTCCTATCTGTATATTCACTCATTTCCTATTTTTTTTGTATAAAGCGCGCGCTTTTTGTATAACATGGGATTTCCCATAGATTAACTTTAATATAACTTTTTTATTTGATCAAAAATCTGAATTCCGACTTCATCACAACTAGTGTTGCTAGGTTCGATTTGTTTTAAATCGGGACAGAAGGTAAAACAAATCGAGATTTAGGTTTGTAAATCGGGACAAACAAAAAACAACGTTTTTTTAATTAAACTTTTTTTATTGCGTTTCGCAACTAACATTGCATGTAGGTCTATGTTATAATTTAATCCTACATAATAATAGTCAGACTTTTTGGACTTGTAGAAATTTAAAAATAGGTAATGCGTAATTTTTCATTATTCCAATAATAATGGGTTTTTAATAAATTTATTGATTTATCGGGACATTTAGCGTCCCGATCAGGTGCAAATCGTGACGCGTCTTCAGACCCTAAAAATCGGGATGTCCCGCACAAATAGGGACACCTGGCAACCCTAGTCACAACCTTCTTTTTATCACATAGATACTTTTAGAATAAAGAAATTCAGAAATAGTTCAAGAAACGACCAAGTTCAAGCGTCACAAATATTTCGCCATATGGAGTCATATTATGAAAGCTTTGCTCCAATAAAGTAATAAAATAAAGCAATATAAAGGGTTTTACGCTTTCTTTAGTTTTCACAGAAGTAGGAGATATTTGCGATATGAAAACATGACTATGAACGTTTTGCCTCTCCTATATATTAAATATTTTTTACTAACGAAGTGTTATCCTCCTCTTTTCTATTGGCTTTTTGTGTTAACTTCCCATACACATATTTCATATTTCAAGGGCCCGATGAGACCATAAACATGTTTTACACGTTAGTACACACGTATTTATTATCGTTAACATTGAAGTTTACTATTAATAAATCAGTGGCATCCAAGAACTTTACATTTCTTATTATCGAAACCTTCGAAACAGTCAGTACGTAGACTGGACCAAAAGCCCATATTTTAGGCTTTTAGGGTGTCATATCTTCTATGGAAAAATGGAACTTTTATAAGATAAATAAAATGTATTTTCCGTCTAACTTATATCTTATATGTAACTTGAGGAGAGTTCAAGTGAAGTAATTTAAATTTTTCGTATGCATATTATGTCGCTCGAAAAGTTTCTAATTTTTAAAACTACAGAAACTAATATTATTAAAAATGTAGTAAAAAAAACTTAAGAATTATAATGAGTTTCGTAGATTGATAGTTTTTAAAAAAATTCATTGACTAGAGATTCGTCCAGTTTACTTTTGTCTTTGATAATCTAATTTTTAATATTTTGTATAAATGTACGTGAAATTGAATATTTTTAGTTGTAATACTTACCACATGCAGGCGCTGTACGATTTGGTTGACTATTCACCATTGTATGGCGAGACACTGTGATTTATTTTGATATTTACATTTCTGATTTAGGAATAATTAATTTAAAATGGTTATCTTGATATTTTTTTGGTGTTTATTGTAAAAATTAACTAGAACTATAAAACATCTTGACCATTTTCATTAGAGCTACGTTTATGCTGTTTTTGACGAGTTACTCAGATCAAAAAAACTTTAGGAAACAACATCTTAAAATTTATGAACAAATACACTGTTAGGTCAAGAAAACTGTCCTAAAAACGGGTATTCACACCGACTAATACAAATTTAGTCTCAGAGACAACTTAGGAAAAAATGTGCTACAAAGCAGTTTATATTTTTAAGATTCAAAGACAAGGGTAGATTAAAAAAAAATCATGTTTTCAATACTGTTTTATTTACAGTCAACACTATAAGAAATTTGTAAAACAATAGTACTACAAATGATGATGATGTGTGTGTATGCTTATGTGCTTTCGGTGATTGATAAAATAATACGAATACGATTGAAATGTATGAGACGAGATCGATGCAAATTTGAAAAACATAATTAATAATAATAACATTAGTAGCTTCAGTTGTTCATGCTTTAATTTCGGGTTCCTTGCCTTTCAATGGTTCCATCTCTTGCATTTTTTCTCCGTTTCCTGTGAGTTTCTGTTGCGCGGAATTCCACGGTTGTAAATTACCGGAACCCAAGATCAGGTACGCCACTGCTCCGACACAATAAACAATAGCCAACAGCCAAAAGATGTAACGCCACTGGTCGAAAGTGTGATTGTTCTTGGTCAGCAGTGCGACTATTTTCGTAGAAATGAAGCCGCTCATTGACGAGAACGTGTTGGCTAGGCCAAAAATAGTTCCGGAAAAATTGGGTGCTATGTCCAAACCGTTGGCCAAGTAACCGGCCGTCACTGCACCATTGAAAAAAAGTTGGCAGGTAAAAATGGTAACACTCAGGGGCGCGTTGTAACCCCATAGTGCTTCTAATACCATGAGACCACCCGGTATCAGTACGGCGAATAACGTAAAGATTTTCCTGGTTGCAGTCGTCGACAATTTACCACTACGCCGTAATCTGTCTGCAAGCCAGCTTGCAGCTACAGCCATGGCATATTTTCCTGTAAAAAACCAACCAATGTGTAATTTTAGAATCGATCTGTCGACGTAATGGAATTTCTCCGATGTCGCGTAATATTGCTTGAAATAATACCTACAGGATGAAGTTATTTAGTCCAAAATTGAAAATGATACAGTTTTCAAAGTAGAATAATTAATGGAAAATTTTCAAAACCACTTGTAACAATTGATTTAAGTATTGTGTAATAAACTATATATGATAAACGTGTAATACTGCTTATAACTCAATAAGTTACATGCTGATGAAAAATTGAATTGAATTGAATTGAACTGTAGTTGGGTTTTTAGGAAATGTTTTGCTTTGTTTCAACCCTTTGGAATGCGATTTTCGCAAAATCCGTCCTTAATGCTTCCCCATGTAATAAAATATGTTCTCAAAATATCCTAGATACGTGTCAACAGTCCATCAACGACCACATAAAACTAATTTATCTTTCCCTCGGGAACAGCATTTTTTTCTGGATAAAAGGTACCCTACGTTCTTTTCTGTGCTCCTGACAATGTATGTACAAAATTTAATGATAGGTTTCACCCGCGGCATCTTTTACGATCATTGACGACCACATAAAGCTAATTTTTCTATCCCTCGGGAACAGTAGTTTTTTGTTTGATAAAAGGTAACCTATGTTCTTTTTTGAATCCCTGACAATGTGTGCACCAACTTTTGAATCTCTAGACCATGGGTCTTTTTTTTTTGGTCTAAAAACTCATCATTCATAATCATTATATGAGTTGTCAGACTAGAGACTGGTTGAACGCACATCTTGGCTCCTTCCTAATCCCGAGCTCATCTTGCATTGAGCATTTTTACGATTTTGTTCTCAATAAAGGCGATACAGAACGATATTACAGTAATAATAGTTCTTGGTTCATGTTGAGACCAATATGTAAGTTTGAAAAAGAACAGGGTTGCTATCGAAGTGACCAATAGCGTCAATGTTGCGAGACGACCACAATTATTAATAAGACCATTTCTTGGCACTGTATAACAACAGCAATCATTAACTATAATAAGTAAATTATTAAGTTTCTCAAGAATGAGAAAGAAGATATTGACATGGTCATTTTAATTTAAAAAAAATTATCTTCTTATTTACAACATTTGTCAATTTTGTTTTTATTACCTATTTGTAAGAAAATTATTTTTTTTTAACATAAATAATTATATTATTAATTTTGAATCTGTTCCAAGAATCCTAACTAATATAAATACAAATGTGTTTGTTTGTTTATTACTATTTGACGCCTTAATTACTCAACCGATCATTATGAAATTTTGTACACACATTGTCAGGGGTATAGAAAAGGACATAGGGTACCTTTTATCCTGAAAAAGAATGTTGTTCCCGAGGGATATAAAAAATTAGTTTTCTCTGGACATCAACGTGAAGTCGTGGGTAAAACCTATCATGAAATTATGCAAACACATTGTCAGGAGTACAAAAAAATAAATCAACATAAATAATTATAGGTATTATCAATTTTGAATCTGTTGCAAGAATAGTAACTAAAAATATTAACGTAACATCATGTACATAAAAGTCGATGCATAGTCGCCCTTAAAAAAAAATTTAAGTATGCCATTAATATGAATATAAACGACGGAATTATTTAAATATTTTAATAATGGCCTTCGGTAACAGTAGATTACGTCCTTAACAGATACCTAGACGGAAGATAAACAGACGTCGGACACGTTTTTATTGGAGATTATATGTTGCGTAGTACAATAAATATGTACTAATTATTTGACCCGATACAAAGTTCTAATTTATTTAGTATAATAATTGAAAAAAATATTATCGCGTCATTAATCTCGATGAAATAATTTCTTTGAACTACAAGTGAATAATTTTGACCTGGTGTATTCTGGATATTACGTTTTATTTGTTAATAAATAATTTTAATTAGACGTTTTAAAATGATCTTAAAATTTTCCAGATTAAGTAACTTTCAAATGTTTTACAGAATAAACAATTTCCTTAAGATTATGTTTATTAACTTATTTAGGTACTAACATTAGTATACAGGGTCTTCCAAACATAGTAGCATTTTTTAATCAAAATTGAATTTTGATAATTTGGTATTATTCAGTAGTATTTGCTGCACAAAGTATTCAGTTTTAGATAGAATTGAGTGGTACACATTTTTTAGGCTGTAACTGTAACACTCTGTATACGTAAATGTGGGTAATTGCATATTTCGCGATAATCAAGGTTATTCATTAAAAACATGAACCACAACTTTTTTATTTTTCGTATTTAAAAAGGCATTAAAAAAATGTCGCCAATATTACGTATTTATTATGTGATTGTGTTACAAAAACCTTTTATAGAATTGGTTAAAATTTTTTGTAAAATTCGTAGTTCATATTGTAAAATAACTTCGTTATCATTTTGAGTTTTATTCATTATCGCTATTGCTATTAATTTGTAGTTATCAATCGAACTTTTTTACCTATATTCCATTAAGTATTTATTTTATCAATGAAAGTAATCAATTTATTATCGATATTATCGACCTGCTTTACTTTTATTACATACCTTTCTTTGTAGCTCATTAAACAATTCGAAATTTATTTATATTGATACATTTTTTACGTAGCATTAATAATAAAAGTTCTATCAGTTCTAAAAATTTCCGTCAAAAAAAACGTTATTGTTTTATTTATCGAAAGGTTATTATTTAACATTAATGTTTCTTTAATAGTGACCCACGAAAAATTATCATTACTTCATTACTGTCTCCCCTAATACACATATTTTATTATTTTTATATATATTATTATATATTTTTCTCGATTATTTGGCTGATCTATATGAGAAAAATAAATACCAAGAAACGTAAACAAAATAAATACGTAAGCATATAAGTATGTAGTTGAATCGCAATTAACAAAAGTGCGATTTATATTTGTACGTACATCAATTTGTGAAATTAAAAAAAGACAGCTCAAGTAAATGAACTTAATTGATGCTGCTACGTCAAGCAAGAAAGATAATAATGTTCTATAATTCCAGGTTTTTTCCATAATGATGATGACACGATTATGATTAACTAATTTTGATAGCGTGCGTGCATGTGGAGTAGTTTTATGTATTTTGAAAGTCTGTCTGCCTACATACACAAAGAGGTTTTCTAGGGATCGTGATGATCTAAAGAACTAAAAATATTTCGCGAAGTTTCTTTTGATTATTTCAAAAATATTTCTACTACGCTAAAGTACGAATTACCCGACTAGAATTTTGAGGGGGGCGCAGGTAGGGTTCCCTAAATGGGTAGCCCGTTACCAGGGGCGGGCTTTGGGGGTGACGAACAGGGCAACCGCCCGGGGCCTCGCCTTTGAAGGGGCCTCGCGCACTCGCGCAACAATCTAATTAGAAAAATATTAGATAGTAATAGTACATACTAACTAATGTTTATTTGAATTTCTTAATAGTCTTAAAAGAAGCCGCAAATTTGCTATCATTATCTCTTATCATTTTTTTTTTAATTTTCGATAAACAATTTTAAAAGCTGTAAACTTATTTATGAATCACTTTGCATTCTTTAAGTATCACCATTAAAATTAATTCCACAAAAACGAGAGCCTCGCAAAAATTTACCCGCCCGGAACCTTCCAATGGCTAAGGCCGCCCCTGCCCGTTACCTCTTGTGGGCCCTATGAGGTTGCCACCTAGGGCAAGGAAGGGACATATAACGCTTTCCGGCATCAAGAATGCTGTGTGTAGCCCCCGCTGGGCAAGGGAATTGTTACCATTTTTTATAAGTTTTTTCATTTCACCGAGCGTATTTTCAAACGGATTTGCACCATTGAGCCCCCATAAGGTAGATTTAATTGTAAGTTTATACATGTATTAGGTTTGCCCCTTAAGACCCATATGAAAAACCCATAAGGCAATCCTCATTTTAGTATCATCACTTTTTTTGGAGGGATTTCCATGAGGAATCTACGGGGAAATCCCTATATCGGCATTAGCCACATGAGACCCGCACACTAGAAGGGGCATGCCCCTTATAAATTCTAGTCGAGAAGCCCGTTGATGAAATAAAAAAAGAATCGGTTGTCTGTAAAGTCGGTTTACTGACGATAGTTGAACGTGACAACGTCATAAGAAAATACTGATGGAATGGTTTCATTTTTCAAAAGAAAATTTTAATTTTATTTGTTTGATAGATATTTTGTATGGATATAGAGAAGGAGGTAAATGGAAATGTATTATTGTATAGCAGGTGTCCACGCGGACGCATCGCTCACTCAAGTAGGAGAGAGACACATGTCGAACGCTGCCGAACGCGGAGGCCTATTGTGCCTCTTTGTCGCTCGTTCCGCGCTCTCGCTTGCACTTCAAGCCTTAAATGGAACGCCTCAGAGCGAGGTAACGCCGCATGAGTCATGTTTTTTCGTGCGTGCAGCCGGCTCCATCGAATTATAAGACGTTGTCACGTCAAAAAATAAAAGGACTTACCTAGATAGGGAATGCTTGATAAGAATCCGTTGTTTTTGGCGTCAAAATGGAGTACTTCCATCATGTAAGTGGGCAACTGATTGACCACCGTGAAGTAGCCGAAAATGGAGCAGGTGTGGACAATGATAATGGCCCAAACTGGTGCCGAAGTGAGAATGGCCAGCCAGGGCACACGCGTTGGTTTCACACTGTTACCGGATGCGACCGCAATTGCGGTTTCAATTTCGCAACGTTCTTGCGCAGTGATGCGAGGATGTTCTGCTGGCGAGTCAAAAACTAAAAAGAACCAACTTATTGACCAAATCATGCCTACAACCCCAGTGCAGTAGAAGACGCTAGGCCAGCCAAACCTTTCCGTCAATAGTCCGCTGACGGTCATAGTTAGCGCTGCACCGAGCGACGACGCCATCATGTTGGCTATGAATTTTGACCGTTCTAACGGCGGTATCCATTTGGCCGCCATGGGCGGAATGGCGGGCCACGTGGCGCCCAAGAAGAAACCCATCAAAACGCGCGAAAACAATATCGCCTGAATGGGAAGATCACAGATAACTGGCGTGAGTATTGTCAACAGACTCGCTGCCAACATGCCACCGCCAAAAACCCTACGAGCCCCGATAATTTCGGCCAGACGGCCGCCGGGGATTTCGGTGAGAATGTAGCCCCAGAAGAAGTAGCCTAAAATATCATTTTTGGCATAAGTGTCCCAGTGATAACGCTTAACACCTTCAACTTTTACAGAATCGGTCGAATTACGGGCCACCGACGTCTCGTTGATCTGAATCATGTCGGTTATAGCCATCGCCAAATTTACCCTTAGCATGTAATTGAACATAAAGCCCAATATTACCATTATATTTAAAACTTGACGACATGTTAACCAAGCTGAAACAACGAAATAGTCTAATTTATAAAAACATTAAACGTTAAAAATGTTCTGTGAACTAAACTGTAAATAAAACAGTAAAACCCAAAATTCCACATATAAACTTAAGACTTAGAATTACGAGCCATTTTAGGATTTATGGTTTTCTGTAATCTAATTCTTGTCTAGTAGATTTTTTGTGAAACAGAAAGTAAAACACACTGGAGAAGACAATTACTTTTAAATTGATAATGCTCTCTATCGACCGAAACTAATTCGTTATTCGTTGAAAACTAATAGCTTATTTTAAGTGAAACTTCTTTGAGTTAGTTTCTTATAAAAAGATCCCTAAATGATCTACCGATCTTCTTAATGAACGAAGCTTACGTAATTCTACGAAGAGTTGGCTCCAAAATTGATTACAATTTATCTCTAGACTTTTCTAGTATGTATTGCACCCATGAGATCTCGTTAACCAAAACTTCTCATTATGCTATTTAAACATTTCATTCACATTTCAGCAAAACTTGAAATGGGACTTTAGCGCTTTAATTCACAGTGTTTTTTATCATCTGAGCTTATGTACGGGTGCGAAACATGGAAAGTGGGGGCGGCGAAAAAGAAAAGGTTAGAAGCGTTCGAAATGTGGTGTTACAAGCAAATGATGAGGATACCGTGGATAGAGAACGTTAGAAATGAGGAGGTATTAGAATGAATAAGAGAATAGAGGACTCTATGGAAATCAATAAGAAATAGGCGAGATAGATTGGTAGGATACCTTCTTAGGCATGAAGGTCTAGTCACAGACATATTAGAGGCATAAACAGGAGTTAAGAGGGGTAGAGGTAGACCTAGATTAGATTACTGTTCGCAAATACTTAAGGATGTGGGATGCTATAGTTTTAGGGAAATGCGAAGTTTACCTCAGCATATGAAAGAGTGGAGGTGCGTGTCCAACCAGTCTTAGGACTGACGACCTTATGATGATGATGATGACCTTATGTTGACATTCTGATAAGCCGCGCATACGTTAATGTAATTTGATGATCATTTAAAATCGTCGCGAATAGAAAAGGAAAATCGGCAAGAAAATTAAAAAAGAAATACGCGTAAATTGTTCTTGACTAACAGTGACGTGTTTCAAGTAGCACAAAAGATTTTAAAAGCTTGAGAAGTACTGCTGTGAATCTGGGAGATAAATTTAAATGTTCTACATCAGCGGTCGGGGAATTTTTTTAATCATTACCCCAAAATATTTTTGTGTAAGTTGATATTACCCCATGGCGAAGAGCAAAAAAAAACGAAATCGCCTCTTTTTAGCATCTTTCATATTATAGCCCCCATGATAATTTTGAAAAGAAAACAATAACTAAAAATTTAATTTAGACATCATTTATTCAATTTATCAATGTAATACCTAGTAATACATAACGGTAATAATAGTAATATATATGTAATATGCAGTTGAGGAAAAAAAAATTCGGCCCCAAAGAAAATATAAGTAAATGATAATTTCTTGTTATTTTGTAATTCATATGATATTTTTCTTGTATTATTAGACGAAAAAACTAGTTTAAATTTTATATATAGCCCCCATAAAAAATATTTTTTATTTTGCAGAAATGATGTTGTTTGATAAATACAGACCACTTCGAATTATTTTGTTTGATGTTGAATACTTAGTGGTGGGGAGTGAGATGGCGTGGCCTGCATGTGTCGCTAAATTGTTTAAGTTGAAAAAAATACTAACAGGTTTATAAAATAGCAAATTAAAAATATATACTTTTTACTCACAAAAGTTTCATTTTTACCCCTAAAAATTTCATTTTTACCCCATTTGGGGTAATTTACCCCGGTTCCCCGACCGCTATTCTACATCTTCAACAACATAAAACTTCAGCAGCGTCACGTTTATAGTGCGGAAGTTTATTTCAGAGTGGATTCGTTGAAAGAACAATTTATAATTATTACTAAACTTATATGATGACAAATTCAGAATAAGTTTATTTCTCTCTTATGTGAATTTGATGTTTTCCGGGCCTCCCCTTTTCCATTTTTCCCTTCGACATCTACAAGAACGAGGTGAACCGAAAGTATAGTAAACAACTTGTTACAGACTAAGAAAACAATACCTATTCGGTTTTACAAATGCAAAAAGTAGTCAACAATACCTTTGAATTATACAATTTTAATGTTCAATGACCGTATACGTAAACAATTCTGCATTTTTTAACAAAATGTGAAAAAAACAACTTGGTGGCATCTACTCAAGGATCTGTTTGGTTTACAGAATAATTATAGTCATAGGCGGATGATGTATAGGTGCTGCAGAACTGCAGAACTGCCAACTACAGTTTACTTCTACACAGAGATGTGATTTATTTCAAGTACTTGCATTTAAAATGCAAATACACAATAAAATTCGGTTGTCTGTAAAGTCGGTTTACTGAAGATAGTTGAACGTGACAACGTCATAAAAAAATACTGATTCAATGGTTTCATTTTTCAAGAGAAAATTTTAATTTTATTTGTTTGATAGATATTTTGTATGGATATAGAGAAGGAAGTAAATGGAAATGTATTATTGTATAGCAGCTGTCCACGCAGACGCATCGCTCACTCAAGTAGGAGAGAGACAGATGTCGAACGCTGCCGAACGCGGAGGCCGATTGTGCCTCTTTGTCGCTCGTTCCGCGCTCCCGCTTGCACTTCAAGCCTTAAATGGAACGCCTCAGAGCGAGGTAACGCCGCATGAGTCATGTTTTTTCGTGCGTGCAGCCGGCTCTATCGAATTATAAGACGTTGTCACGTCAAAAATACTTATTTATGTGTTTTTTGTCGAGCGCGTTGCAGTATTCTTTACATTATTGAACTGGGCCGTACGAGGTAATTCTGCACACTACTTCGTACGGAACCGTTCCCCTCAAAACCCACATTTGTTAGCATAAAGCAGTAAACTTAAGCGTGAAAATGTGCTGCATTCAAACCAGTTAATTGGTATGTTTTAATTTCAATTGTAAGCTTTAACGAGAACGTTATTGAGAATCCTGCTTCTGCAGAGGATTGTAGGATTGAATTAACTTTCAAAAAGTGGATTAGTTAACATTTGAGAATCAGTAAATATTTATCAGTGATTAAAATACGGTTGTATTCTATTTTATTGCAAAGAACGTGACTGTAATAAACATGTGAAATGAAATCACTTGTTAAGCATGTAGAAATGTATTATTCAAATATATTATACTACAAGTATTAATATGTGTAGTGTAAAACCGGAAACGTTATAACTGCATTGGAGATATACGCATAATTATTAGCTAGTACATTGTCTCATTGTTTGTTAATTATTGTGATTATTTTCTTAAGGTGCAGTTTAATTTACGATCATACGTTGCTAATTTGTTTACAAACTATGAACAACTTCAATCTTCTAATAAAAAGTAGTAAAAAACATCGAAATTCTAAGAAATATTTTCCATTTAATTATTATTATAGATTATAATTGTCAACCAATTACAGCGCACTTTCTTTGCAACAAGTGAAAGTGGGTGTCTTGAGGCATCGATTATTCGGTTGTTACTTCAAGTTTTGGTTATTTGTTGCAAAAGAAAGTACGCATTGCTTAACCATTGATTGTTTCTATTATTTAGATTTCGATTGTTGAGTAGTGATGCTTTGTTTCAAGCGAAAATGTGCGTTTTGAGGTATCGATTGTTTATTTAACTATTAGTTGTTAATTGAGGTTTTGGTTGTTTGTTGCATGTGGAAATGGACGTTGTCTAAGCTGTTGATTGTTTCTTTGGGTTTCCATTGTTTGTTTAGATTTCGGTTATTGAATAGTAATGCCTTGTTATTATGGTTGTTTGTTGCAAGAAGAAGTGAATATTGCTTAGCTATTGTTTGTTTCATTAAGTTTCTATTATTTATTGAGATTTCGATCGTTGAGTAGTGTAGCTTTGTTGCAAGCGAAAGAGGGTGTGTTGAGGTATCGATTGTATATTTAAATTTCCGGTTGTTAGTTCAGGTTTTGGTTGTTGGTTGCATGTGAGAGTGGACGTTGCATAGCCTATAGATTGTTTCTTTAGGTTTCCATTGTTTGTTCAGATTTCGGTTGATTAGTAGTAATGCTTTGTAGTTTAGGTTTTGGTTGTTTGTTGCAAGAAGAAGTTGACATAACTTAGCTGTTGATTATTTCTTGAAGTTTTTTTTTATTTGTTCAGATTTTGATTCTTGAGTAGTTATGCTTTATTGGAGGCGAAAGAAGACGTGTTGAAGTATCGATTGTTTCTTTAACTTTCGGTTATTAGTTCAGGTTGGTTTGTTTGTTGCACGCGGAAGCGGATATTGTTTAGCTACTGCTGGTTTTTTTATGTCTCCATTTTTTGTGAAATAAGTGGGTGTTGCTAAAAAATCAATTGGTAATTTGGCTTCCATTGTTTATTCAGGTCTCGATTGTTAGTAGCTATGAACCTACTTCTTTTTGCACAACAGAAGACGTTCTGATTTTTAACCGTTAACTACTCGATAAGTAATTGAAAGTGAAATTACTTAATTCTTCGAATTCCGCAACATATCCGTTGATTATTTTTAATACCTTCAGATAACGTGTAGTAGTAATTAATTATTTTTCGTAATGTAGACAGAAATGTAGATAATTAAATACGTAAAAGGATAAACTTCGTTTTTAACTTGCTAAAAAAGGCTAATCGTAAGTCTACTTAATCTACGGCAATCAAATTTTTGATACGAGAAAGGTTGAATTAATTTTTATTCGCATGGCTAATTTAACATTGTTTATCGGTAGTTGAAATTTTTTTATCATCTTTATCATTGTCACTTGTTTAATAAAAATATTCAAACCTTAAGTATACTAAATGAATTGCGACAAAAATTATTTTTCAAAAATTTAGTTTTGTATTAAATGGATAAAACATATTGGTATTATACAATTAAACAATTAACCCAAATTCAAATTCTTAAAATTTGGGGTGCTATGAAGAGTCCCTGCGTAAGGCGCCGTTTTCTTTGCGCTGCGACTATGTAACTAATATATAAACCTATGTACAATTATAATTATTTAAAACTTTATGCCCTATAAGTTTATGCGTTCTGTGTTTGTATATTTTTAATTTAAACTTTTACATTCCTTCACAGTTTAATCCAGGCTCAGGTCATCTTTGCCGAAATTTGCTTTAAGTAATTCCATTTTTTAATAAGAAGCATGTAAATTCGTTGATAATATTAAAATTGGAACAGAAGCGGTAGTGACAGATCAGTACTGTATGAAAATAAATAAAAGTAAAACTAAAATACCGGTACGCAAGGGAAGAAAAAGTAGGGAAAGAGTGAATATAAAGATAGGAGACGAAAAATTAGAAGAAGTGACTCATTTTCGGTATCTAGGAAGTCAGATAAGTCAGGACGGAAGAAGTAGTAGGGATATAAAGCAGAGGATAGCGCAGGGTCGAGTCGGCTTTAATAAAAAGAAGTCACTTCTTCTATGTTTGGAGCACGGCGTTGTACGGGTGCGAAACATAGACAGTGAGCGCGGCGGAAAAGAAAGGGTTAGAAGCTTTCGAAATGTGGGGTTATAGGCGGATGATGAGGATAATGTGGGTAGAAAAGGTTAGAAATGAAGGGGTATTGGAAGAAATAGGAGAACAGAGGACTGTATAGAAGTCAATAAAAAATAGGCGAGATAGGTTGGTAGGACACCTTCTCAGACATGAAGGTCTAGTCAGAGACATATTAGAGACAGAAACAGGAGTTAGGAGGGGTAGAGGTAGACCCAGATTAGATTACTGTTCGCAAATAGTTAAGGATGTGGGCTGTTCTAGTTTTAGGGAAATGCGAAGTTTAGCTCAGGATA